>NW_026961712.1:0-30873 GCF_963924245.1 Chroicocephalus ridibundus
GCCTGCGCGCCCCGGCGAGGGGGGGGGTGGTGTGTGTGTGTCCTCCACTGTCCCGTCATGCCCAGCGAGCGGCCGCGCCGGAAGCGGAAGTCTCCTCGCCCGCCGGAGCCCGGCGTCCTTCTTCCGCCGCCGCCGCGAGTCATGGCGCTCTTCGAGCAGATGCGGGCCAACGTGGGCAAACTCCTGCGGGGCATCGACCGGTACCGGCTGGGGGGGGACGGGGGGGACGGACGAGCGGCAGGCCCTGGTTTGGGTGGTGGAACCCCCGTTTGGACGGGAAGGCCCGGTTTGGGGGGGAGAGGCCCGGTTTTGGCGGGGGGCCGAGGGGGAGACCCCGGTTTGGGGGGGGAGAGGCCCGGTTTGGGCGGGGGGCCGAGGGGGAGACCCCGGTTTGGGGGGGGAGAGGCCCGGTTTGGGCGGGGGGCCGAGGGGGAGACCCCGGTTTGATGGGGGAGAGGCCCGGTTTTGGCGGGGGGCCGAGGGGGAGACCCCGGTTTGGGGGGTGGAACCCCGGTTTGTGGGGGAGAGGCCCGGTTTGGGCGGGGGGCCAAGGGGGAGACCCCGGTTTGGGGGGTGGAACCCCGGTTTGTGGGGGAGAGGCCCGGTTTTGGCGAAGGGCCATGGGTGAGACGCGGGTTTGGGGGGTGGAACCCCGGTTTGGGCGGGAGAGGCCCGGTTTGGTGGGGGGCAGGTGGAGCGTGGAGCGGTCCCGGGAGGCCGGTAATGGCGCGGGGGGGGGGGGCTGTTTGTGGGCCGGGGATGGCGGAAGGTTGGGGGGTGTGATGGGGGAGCTGGACCCCGGAGCGCTGAGGGACCCCCGGGAATGGAGTGTTGGGGTGGGGACGGGTCGGCAGGGCTCGGTACCGGCGGTAACGGGGGTTCCCGGGGGGGGTGGGCCTCTCCCCGCAGGTACAACCCCGAGAACCTGGCCACGCTGGAGCGCTACGTGGAGACGCAGGCCAAGGAGAACGCCTACGACCTGGAGGCCAACCTGGCCGTGCTGAAACTGTGAGGGGGGGATGGGGTGGGTGGGGGGGGGGTGACACAGGCCATGACCCCCCCCCCGTTCCCAACACCCCCATTTCAACCCCCCCCCCAGGTACCAGTTCAACCCAGCCTTCTTCCAGACCACCGTCACCGCCCAGATCCTGCTGAAGGCCCTGACCAACCTCCCCCACACCGACTTCACTCTCTGCAAGTGCATGATCGACCAGGCCCATGTATCCGCCATGACGTGTGTGTGTGTGTGGGGGGGCACTGCTTTTGGGGACCCCCACCCCCCTAACACTTCTCCTCGGGGGGGTTACACCCAAATTTAGGGACTTCGGAGGTGGGGGGGACGACCCTTCTCCTCGCGTTTCCCTTGACCGCCCCCGACCTCAGCAGGAGGAAAGGCCCATCAGGCAAATCCTCTACCTGGGGGAGCTGCTGGAGACCTGCCACTTCCAGTCCTTTTGGGTGAGTTCTGCCCCCTCCCATACCCGGGGGGCGCACCCTGAATCCGGGAGGAGTCATCCAGCCCCCCCCCCGGGGCTGTTAACACCCCCCCGCCTTCCGCAGCAAGCTCTGGATGAGAACATGGAGCTGCTGGATGGGATCACCGGCTTCGAGGACTCCGTGAGGAAATGTGAGGGGGGTTTTGGGGGGGGGCTGGGGGGGTTTTGGGGGGACCAGCAGCTGACGTGGGGTCTCCTTCCGCAGTCATCTGCCACGTGGTGGGAATCACCTACCAGCACATCGACCGCTGGCTGCTGGCGGAGATGTTGGGGGACCTCTCGGGTAAGGGGGTGAGCGGAGGGGGTGGGGAGGGGGGTGCAGGGGGTGTTATGAGGGTTAACCCCCCCCTCTATTTATTTCCGCGACCCCCCCCCAGAGGCTCAGCTGAAGGTTTGGATGAGCAAATACGGCTGGACGGAGCCGGAGCCTGGGCGCATCTTCATCTGCAACCAGGAGGAGAGCATCAAGCCCAAGAACATCGTGGAGAAGATCGACTTCGACAGTGGGTTTCGGGGGGCCGGGGACCTCCCCGTCCTGAGCCTGGGGGAACCCCCCCCTCCCGAGCCTGGGGCCACCCTCTCACTCTGCTCCTTCTCCCGCAGGTGTCTCCAGCATCATGGCCTCCTCCCTCTGAGCCCCCTCCAGTTTTACAGTCATCGTCCCGTTCCCCCCCTGACCCCTCCTCTTTTAACCAGTAAAGGCGAAGCCTCCACGTTGCTGTGGTGCTGTGGGGGGGTGCTAGGGGGCAGGGGGGGTGGTGGGGGGGTCCTGGGGGGTGACCGCCCCCATGGGGCTGCACCTCGGGCCCTCCCAGGGAGTTTAGGGGGGCAAAAAGGGGCGGTTTTTCCCCTTTTGGGGGCAGATCCCTTCCCCCTTTGGGTCAGCCTGGGTGCGGGTGGGGTGTGGTGGGTGGGAGGAGCACTGTCTGCAGAGGCCACGCCCCCTCGTTACATAGCCACGCCCACACCATACATATTAATGACCCTACTTCGCTGTGCGGGGGGGGTTAAGTCTGTGCGCACACTGGGGGAGGTGGGGTGGTGGTGCTCATGAATATTAATGAGGGCCCTGCTGCTTGGGGGCGTGGCTATGGAGGGCGAGTGAATTATTGTTATTCTCATTGTTATAACGAGGCTGTCACACACCCCTCCATTCATATTAGGGCCCGGTGGGCGGGGCCTGGGGGCCGGGTGGGCGGGGCTAAGTACAGTGGGCGGGGTTTGGAGGCACAGTGGGCGCGTCTGGGGCGATGGGCGGGGCCTGAGGGCGGTGGGCGGGGCCGCGAGCCCCTAGTGGGCGTGTCTAGAAGCCGTGGGCGGGGCTTGGAGGCACGATAGGCTTGCCGAGGGGCGGTGGGCGGGGCCTGAGGCCCTGGTGGGCGGGGCCTGAAGGCGCGGCGGGCGGGGGCGCGGGGCCGGGCGGCGCGGCGGGAGCGGCGGGAGGGAGGGACGGGCGGACGGGAGGAAGGAGGGAGGGAAGGGAAGGGAGGAGGCAGCAGCGGCAGCAGCAGCAGAAGCAGCAGCAGCGCTCGTTCCTGCGGCCGCCATGGTGGATTACCACAGCGCTGGGCAGCCCTACCCCTACGGCGGCAACGGGCCCGGCCCCAACGGCGACTACATGGCCCAGGAGGACGACTGGGACCGCGACCTCCTCCTCGATCCCGCCTGGGAGAAGCAGCAGCGAAAGGTGGGCCCGGGACGGGGGGGGGTGGGGGGGGGAGTTCGGGCCTGAGGCTGGGGTCTGAGGGGACCTCTGAGGCGTTAGGGCTTTGGGGGGGCGTCCCGAGGCGGCTCCCTGAGGCGTTAGGAGTTGGGGGAGGGAGTCTGAGGGGAGCCTGGGCCTAAGGAGGGGGTCTGAGGGGACCCCCCGAGGCGTTAGGGCTTGGGGGGAGTCCTCAAGGAACTCCCTGAGGCGTTAGGGCTGGGGGGGGGGGGGGGGGGGGGCTTGTGTGTGTGAGAGGACCCCCTGAGGGGTTAGGACTTGGGGGGGGTGTCTGAGGGGACCCCCTGAGGCGTTAGATCTGAGGGGGGGGGGGGGTGGTATTCGGGGGTTTCTGAGGAGAGCCCGGGCCTGAGAGGGGAGACTGAGGGGACCCCCTGAGGCCTTAGGGCTTGGGGGGGGTCTGAGGGGACCCTGGGCCTGAGCGGGGGGGGGTTTGAGGAGACCCCCTGAGGCGTTAGAGCCGGGGGGGGGGTGTCTGAAGGGAGCCCGGGCCTGGGGGGGGGGGAGTCTGAGGAGATTCTTGAGGCGTTAGGGCTTGGGGGGGGGGGGTCGACTAAGGGGACCCCCTGAGGCGTTAGGGCTTGGGGGAGGGTCTCTGAGGGGCCAGAGGGGTCCTGGGGGGGACCCCGAGGGTCCAGGGCCTGAGGAGGGGTCTGGGGGACCCTTAAATGGTTCAGGACCTGGGATTTTGGGGGCCTGAGGGGCCGGGGGGGGGACGACCCCTGAGGGGTCAGGGCCTGGGGGACCCATAAGTGGTTCAGGATGTGGGGAGGGGGGTCTGAGGGGACCCCTAAGTGCCTCAGGACCTGGGGGGGGGGTCTGGGGGACCCCTGAGGGTTCAGGATCTTGGGGGGGGGGGGAGAGGTTTGGGGACAGACGAGGGGTCGTGGGATGGTGGGGGGGGACCCTGGGGTGACGCAGGCGCCCCCGAGGGGTGCTGGGGGCTGAGGGGGGGACTTGGGGAAGGAGAGTGGGGTACGGAGGGGTGCTGGAGAGGGGGGGGAATCACCACGGAAGACCCTGTGGTAGGAAATAAAAGCGCTGGGGGGGGCTCTGAGAGAAGGGGGGGGAATCCATAGGGGGAGAGGCAGGGGGGTGACAGGGACAGGGGATGGTTGGGGGGGGGGGGGGGTCCTGGGAGCCAGGTATTCTCGGGGAGGGGGGAGGGGGGGGCAAGGGACAGGAGGGGAGAACTTTGGGGGGGACGACAAGGAACAGGGGGGAGAACTTTGGGGGGGGGCCGTGGAGAAAGCAGCCTTCCCCAGCGCCTGGATTTGGGGAGGGGGGGAAAATCCCAAGTCCGTCCGTCTGTCCGTCCGTCCGTCCCCTTCCTCGCTGGCAGAGGTGGGGGGGGGCAGCATCAGCCATGGGGCAGCCGGGGGTGGGGTGTTTGGGGGGGGGGGTGGGGGTGGTGATGTGTCAAGATGCTGCCAAAGCCGGGGTGTAAACGATGAGGGATCCGCTCCCCGGGCCAGGAATGGGGAAATACAGGGCGAGGATAAAAGGGCAGTGGGGGAGAGGCGGCGGCGGGAGGGGCAGGGCGAAGGGCGAAGCTCCCGGCACCCTCAGCGCCTCGCCGGGGCCGGGGGGGGGCTCAGTGACACCCAGGGCTCGGGGCGGGGAGGGTCCCATCCTACGCCGGACCCCACCGCCGGAACCCTCCCGGGCATCGTGGCGTGGCAAAACCCCCCCCCTCCCCGCCACCACCACCACCACCTTCACCAGGACCCGTCCCTCCGGCAAAGGCCGGGAGCTGCGACCTGCCACCGCCTTCCTCCTCCGGGTTAATAATTGGAGACCGTTTGCGGGAAGGCGGCGAGGTGGCCGGCCGCTGGGTTTGGTTAATTGCTTTAATTGGGGGTTATTTAGGACGGGGAGGTGGGGGGCGGGATGGACACGCGGCCGGACGAAGGGTGCCAACACCTGTATAAACTCTGAAGTGTGAGGGCTGGCTTTCTGTTGCCATAGTTACCCTGTTATGGTTTTTTTTTATTTTTATTTTTATTTTTTTTTAAAAAAATCAGCTAAACGGCATAATTTTTGGCAAAGGAAGCGCGTGCCAGCCCTCCTCCTCCCCGGAGCCGTGCTCTGACCCGCCACTTCTAAGTCTGGGGCCGTAACGTATGGGGGTTTTTTTTTTTTGACGTCGTCCTCAGTTTTAACGAGCTTTTGGGTCCGTAGGTGCTAAAAAGCTGGGTTTCCGTGGCCGTGGGGGTGCGGAGAAGCCGGGGCCGAGTTGCCACCGCGTTTCCCGGCCGCAGCCCCACGCGAAGGAGAAGGAGACGCGAGATTTAGAGAAAACTTTGGCTCCTCTGGGAAGGGATGAGGCCGGGAAGGCGCCGGTGACGCGCCGGTTCGGGGTTATAGATTCCAGCTGGTTCAAAGGCAAGGCCTCGTTAGCTTCGGGTGGAGAGCTGGCTAATTAGCAGGCTGCAAACTTTCCCCTCGGCCCGTCGGGAAGCGTTTCCCGGCCTTTTCTCCGTCCTCCCCGTCTCCCTCCGCAGCCGGCGGTGAGTCTTTCTCCGTGGCGGCTCTTCATCTCCTCCTCCTGGGGCGAGGGGACAGGCACCAGCGACTCCAGGAATTTGGGGATCCGGCTTCCCCGGAAGGCGAGGACGAGCCACGGAGTCAATCCCGATCCTCACAGGAGGCGCAGACGGCGCTGGAACGGGCTCCTCTGCGGCTGTCAGACGCCCCAGCACGCTCGTCTTGGAGTTAATTAATATTTTTTGGAGCAGTTTTATGTCTTTTTGAGGGGGGGGAGGGAAGGAGGCGAAGAGCTTCCAGCCTCGGATCCCTCCACCGTCGGCTGCGCTGGGATGGAGATGACGGGGTCGGGGACAGGGACTGTCCCGCTCGGAGCCATCCCAGCGCCTGCGGTTCTGCTGCTGGTATGTGGCCAGTCCCCGGGGGTTCCTCCTCTGGAATCTCAGCTATGTGGCTTGATCCGCTGCCGTCCGTCCTTCCCGGCCTCCGTCCGTCCTTCCCGGCCTCGGCAAACACGCCACAGAGGGGGGAAAAAGAGGAAAATCATTGCCTTAAATAGACAAGTCAGTCTCGGCTTCCTCCCGCTTCCGACGCTGGTGCTATTGGGAAAACAACAGCGAAAATACGGTGTCCTTGAGGGACTTTGGGGCGATAACGAGCCCACGGGACGATAACGAAGCCACGGAGCGGTAACGAACCCATGGAGTGGTAACAAACCCACAGGGCGGTAACGAGATGCTCGTCCCACGGAGCGAAGGCCGCCGTCTCCCGCACCGGAGGTCATTAATTGTCCCCGCCGCCGCTGGCTCGTCAAATTTAGGTTGCTTAATGACCTCGGCGTGTTAACGAGGCCAGTGGAAAGAGTCGCCCGGGCTCCCCCCCAGGCGACGGAGGAGCGGCCGCTTCCCCGCTGCCCGCCCGGATTCTTGGTTTCCCTCCAAAAGACAAAAACATCCGGCCCCGAGAGCCCCTCCGCCTCCTCGGAAAACATCCTCGGCTCGTGCCCGCCGCGGGATTCGCCTCGAAACCCTCCTTCGGAGGAAAACGCACCCCGTTTTCCTCGTCCCGGGGTCGGAAACGGCTTTTTGGATGCGTGGAAAAGCCCCTGCGTCGCCTTCACCCCTGATTTATTTTTTTTTTTTTAACCCTGCGTGAGCTCGTACGTCAAAATCCCGTGGCAATTCCCGCTGCGATGGTTACGGAGATGCTCATCCCGCTGGCCGGGGCCGGGTTTAAACCCCGTTTCGGGCTCGCCGGCTCCCTTTTTTAAAAATAATCCTCCCGTTTAATCCCCGCCGAGGCAACTTTTTCAATCCTGGGTCGGATCCTTGGCAGATTACTTACCTGGCTCGTTAATTCCTGGTTAATGACGCAGAGCTGCTGGGGTTACGCAAAAAAAAAAAAAAAAAAAAAAAAGTCCGGGGGGGGGGAAAACGCTCTGCCAGGGTTTTCCCAAACACCAAGGAGGGAGGGGATGGGGAAAGGAGGATTGTTTTTTGGACTCGGAGCGGCTCCGGCGAGCGGGTGCCGGTGGGGGGTGTAAACGGGCGCTAATTCCTCCGTCTGGCTCTTTGGCTTGGCGACATTTCTGCTTTTTTTTTTTTTTTTTTTTTCCCTGGTTTTTCGGGCGCGTTTGCAGCCCGCGTCTGCGCCTCTCGTCCCGCCGCCTCGGGGCTTTAGGAGAACTTTTTTTTCGGGGAGGCGGCGGAAGCCGGGGGGGGGAAAACGGTGGAAAAGGGAGAAATCACCTGTCGCTTCCCTCCGTCGAAAGGGCCGGGCTCTTCCGGGAGCTCGTATTTAGCCCTAAAAAAGCGTCGCCGGGATAAAAATCTGGCCTGGAAGGTGGTGTATAGGGAATATCTGGCGGTGCCGGAGCCGCACCCGGCCGGAGGAAGGTGTGCCGGAATGCGGGTGCGCCCTGACTCACCTGCGCCCTTATCTCCCCCGCGCGCCGAAAAGAAAAAACACCCCGAACGCGGCCCAAAAAAGCATCGGATCCAACCCCGCAGCCAAAGAGGAATTTGGGAATTTCACCTCTTTACCCCCCCACCCCCCCTCCATAAACCTTCCGCATCGGGGCCGTGCCTCCCCCGGCTGCTTCCTCCCGCCCTCCTCCTCCTCCGACTCAGCTGTTTTCTCCCCAAACGGCCGCGCCAGAGCCTAATATGGGAAAAGAATGAGGAGAATCTCCGGGGTCCGGCCTCCCCCCGGCCCGGCCGGTAGCGGCAAATTAAAATAAAATTAAAGAAAAATAAAATAAACCCGTGACGAGGGAACGCGACGAACGACTGGAAAACGCCCGTCCCGGCCTTTCGGGATGCTACGAAAGGCGAAGCCCGTCTTAACGAAGGCCCGTCTTTAACGAAGCCCGTCTTGAAGCCCAGTTAACGAAGGCAGGACCCAGGATGCTCCTCGCATCCCTTCGCTCCCCATCCAGAGCGGAAAAAGTCCTCGTTTCTCCCGATTATGTTGTTGTTTTTTCCCACCCCTCTAAGGAGAAGCGGCTCCGGCGTGGAGCTGAGCCGCCGGCGATTGTAATTAGCGACGCCGCTAATTGGTGGCCGAGGCCGGACCGACGGAGACGGGTCCTTCGGCCGCGTTGGGAAGCGCCTGGTTCTTCTCCAGCGCTTTGTTTAGTCTCTGCGACATCTTAAGAGACTTGGAACGATTTCCTGCCCTAACGAGCTTCCCGGCGGCGGCGCTAACGAAGGGGCAGCTCTGCCGGACAACCCCCCCCCCCCGCCACGGGACTCCCAGGTTGGATATTGGGGTTTATTTTGACTTAAAACCCCAGAAATGAGACCAAAACCGGCAGCGTTACGCTCCCCGGTCGCCTCCGTCGATGTCCCGCTGGCGGGCGAGAAGGCGCTATTTTAAAATTGAAAAAAAAAAAAAACAACAAAACAAACCCCAAACCGAGCTATTCCAGTAGATTTCTAAATAAAGATGCTTATTTATTATTTTATATATATTTTTTTATTTTTTTTTTTTTGGACAGATGATTGTCGGCGGTGACCTCATGGAAAAATACCGATAGGGTTCTGCCCGTAAATTTCCCCGAGTAAACAAAGGCCGAGGCTCTGCCCCGGCGCGGGAGGACGGCGGAGAGGATTTCGGGCAGGTTTGGGAGTCAAAGTGCGCCTCGGCCTTTGCCTTAAAAGGAAGGAAAACGGCCAAAAAAATCCGCCGGGACGGCTCCCGTCGGAGCCGGGCAGAGCCCCCGCTGCTCCGGCAGCCCCCTCGCCGGCCGGACCCCTGGCTTTTCCCAGCCGTGAATTTGATTATTATTTTTCCTACCGTTTTCCCGGGAAAACGGAGCCTCCGCCCCTCCCCCCCCCCCCCCCAGGTTTTGGGGGGGTTTTGAGGGAGTTTGGCTGGGGGAAGGTCGGGGGGGGGGCACCTATTCCTCCCCGACAAAGGCGGCTTTGATACAATGCCTGGAAAGCGTTTCTCCAGCGCCTCCGTGGGAAGGAAATTCCAGAAGCATGTGTGGAATCTCCTTTTTTAGTAACTTTATGTGGTTTTTTTTTGGGGTTGTGTTTTTTTTTTATTTTTTTATATTCGGAACACATTGCTTGCGGCGGCGGGGGGGGGGTGCAGGGGCAGAAAAGCCGCTCTTTGCCCCCCCCCCCACTCCCAGCCCCGGTCATTAACGCCACCTTCGTTAGGCTCAGCTCCGTCCCGCGGCTGCCTGGGACAGCAGCTGGCCCCAACCGCTTTTTGGGGGCGATTGGATGGTTTTTTGGCGAATTGAGTAAAAAGCTCCGGCTCCTGCGATGGGAGGCGGGGGGGGGGGGGGGCCAGCGAGGGCCCGGCGGCCGTCGGAAAAGGAATTCGCGGGATTTGGAAGAGCTCTGTCGTCTTTTGAGGAAACGAGCTTCTGGGGAGGGGTTTTGGGGACGGCTCGAAGGCTCTTTTTTTTTTTTTTTTTTTTTTTTAAATTTTATTTTATTTTATTGCTTTCTGCGCCTATTTTTAACTCCTCGCCCGTTTCCATAGCGTTTGGGAAACAAGCGCGGGCTTCTTGGTGCTGCGGCCGAGCGCCTGGCCGGGGCTGAATCACCGAAAAGTGGAGGGGGGGGGGAAATTTTCCGTCGGGAGTGGCGTTTTTGCTCCTGGTTTTATGCTTTTTTTAATTATTTTTACCCCCCCCCCCCCACCTCGTTTCTAGCAGCTGCGTACGGGTGGGTTTGGCCATGCCGGGCGTGATTCAGCCGGTGACTGGCGCCGGGGCTCGCTTGGCAGCCGCTCTCTCTCCGTCAGGTTGCCCGTGGCCAGCTCGTCCCGCGGGGTGGCAACACCCGGACACGCCTGGCAGAGCCACCGCCGGCGCTCGGGGACGTTCGAGGTGACGATAAGCAGCCTCCGCACCCTCCCCGCCTGCAGATTTACCTCTTCCCTGCCCTTATACGGCCATCTCCGCTCCGCTTGCCGGCCGGCCTGCCCAGCTAGCCACGCCACCGGCCCCGGGGCGAGTCACGCAGGCCATCTGGCACGTGTGGAATGCCAAATCCTCAAGTCCCAAGGGAGGAAAAGTGAGTTTTTCCGGCTCCCAGCGCCCGTGGGGCTGCTTGCCCGCCTCCTCCAGGCTGTCCCCGCCAGGACGCGGGCTACGCAAAGGGCGTGGGCAAACAGAGTGGCTACCGTTCCCCCGTGAAGGTGACCCCGCTTTCCTCTTTAAGGTCAATCCCGCCGTATTTGTGTTTCTGCGGCCGCCCAACCGGTGTCTGGCTGGGGGAGAAGCGGCCACGGGCCTCGTGGTGTCCGACCGGGCGCCAGCGGCACCGGGAGGGTGTTTCTTCTCCCGAAAATCCTGCCCTAAAAAATCAGATTATTGGGGGGGGGGACGGACGGACGGACGGCTCGCGAGGGCCTTGGATGGCGGAGCGGGTGGCGGTTCCAGTTTGGCCGCCTGGTTAATTAACGGTGCTTTATTTCCCCCCCCCCCACACATGCCTCCGTATCCCGGTGGGAACGCGGAGTCTGAACCTCCAGCTGCATCAAAAACTGCGGGGTCTGGGGTTTTTTTGGTATAAAACCGGCGAGTTTTGGCTGCGATCGGGCAGCGCTCGGGGCTGCGGGGGCTGCCGGCCTCGGGTGTTACTCCCCCGGGGCTGGGGGTCCGCGAGGGGACCCCCAGGAGCCGCCGGCAGCGCCCCGAAGGGAGAGGAGAGGAGCATCCCGGGGGAATCCGGCCACAGGAATCCGCTCCCTTTGCGCTTGGTGCCTCTCGGCCTTCGCCAGCCGCTGCCGGCAAAGGTTCGCCGCCGAGCGTCCGAGGAAAAAAGGCGGCGGGGGGGAGGAAAAGGAGCGGAAAAACCTCTCCCCCGGCTGGCGGGGGAAGGCGGGCAGGGCTGGGCATCCTTCCTCCTGCTTCCTTGGGAGAATCCGGCAGCTTTCGGGGGGGGGGGGGAGGCAAAAATCCACGCGCTTCCCCCCCCTGCAAAAAAAAACCCCAACGGGGTTTCGGTGCATCGTTTGGGGGGCCAGGGGTGGTTTTTTATGGCGCTTTGGGGTCTGACCATCCTCCTCCTCCTCCTCCTCCTCCTCCTCCTCCTCGCAGACGTTCACGGCTTGGTGCAACTCCCACCTGCGGAAGGCCGGCACGCAGATCGAGAACATCGACGAGGATTTCCGCGACGGCCTCAAGCTCATGCTGCTGCTGGAGGTGATTTCAGGTGGGCGCCGCCATCCCCGCTCCCTCCTCCCGCCGCCCCCCGTCGAGGTTTTGGGGGGGGGGGGCGGTGGTGGTGGGGGTTTTTTTCATCGTGGGTTTTTGGTTTTTTTTTTTTTAACCTGTAAATACACCTCAGAGCGCGTCTTTTGTCCCGCCTCTAAACTCTCTTCCACCTTTTCAAACAAAAAAAAAAAGCTTTAACTCCACCACCACCCCCCCCCACACACCTCCCCGGCGTCTCCTTTGCAGGCGAGCGATTGCCGAAACCGGAGCGGGGTAAAATGAGGGTGCACAAAATCAACAACGTGAATAAAGCCCTGGATTTCATCGCGAGCAAAGGCGTCAAGCTGGTCTCGATAGGAGCCGAAGGTGAGCGCCGACCCCGGGAACCTCCTCCCCCTCCTGCCGTTTTGCCGTGACTTAGGGCGATTTAAGGGCGTTCTAAAGGCGGCAGCGCCCAGGGGGTGAGTCACGGTGTCACCGCCGGGGGGGTTCGTCCCCGCTGTTGACTCTCCGTTGATGCCGTCCGGGAAGCGCCAGCCCGGCACCGTTCGCCACGCTGGAGCTGGGAGGTTAAAGGCGGCTCCATCTCCCTCTTCCAAGGTCAGGGAGGCTCTTGCGCAAGATGGTTTTTATGTTTTTTATTGCCTGGCGCGGCTTCCTCCAGCGTCCCGGCGCGCGGGGACCCGCTGCTGCCGTGACCGATTGCCGGCAGCGACGGGGTTTGGGGAGGGCGGAAAGAAAACCCTCCGGAAAAGCCAAATCTTGGCACCCGCGTTGTTTCGAGTCGCCTTCCTCCCGCTGTCCCCTCCGAGCCTCGCCCCCCGCTCCCCGCTGGCAGGCGAAGCCGGACGGTCTCAAAAAACAAAATTCCTGCCGTTTAGACGAGGATCCCTGATTTTCCTCGGTCCCGGGGTTCTCCGGCTCCCAGCTGCGTCCGTTTGTTCCATCCCCACCAAAACCAAACCTGGGCGAACGGAGCAGGCGAGGGGGGGGAACCCAAACCCACACATTTTCCTTTTCCAACCGTTTTTTTTCTCCGGTTGCTCGGCGTCGCCTTCGCCCCCCGACACGTGGCGGTGGAAGGGTTGGCCGTGCCGACGCGTGTCGCGTTCCTACGAGCCGGGAACCCGCCCGGCTGCCGAGAATTGGCTTAAACGCTGGATTTAATTCCCCCCTCGAGGTCTCCGTCCTCCCCGGGGGTTAGAGGAGAGGATTTCCCGGTCCGCTCAGCAGCCGGGACCCGCTTGCCTTGGGATTTACTGGCCGCTGCCGAAGCCCGAAGGCTTCCCCGGGGCTTGCGGGGTGGTTTTTGCCAGGGCCGGGGCCGCGTTTGGCAGCGGCTCACCCAGCAGAGCCGGTTTTCGGCTGGGTTGGGAAGAGCGCGGCTCGCTCCCGGCTTTATATCTTTGAAGTCTCGCCGGGGGAAGCTGCCCTCTTCCCGAAACCCGCATTAAAATCCCAGCTGCGAGGGTGTGGTGGAGGTTACAACAGCCGCCGAGCCACCCCAGGCTCCCACGCCGCTTAATCCCCCCAAAAAACAAGCGCTTGGCCTTAATCCCCCCCGCAAAAACCGAGCGCTTGGGTTGCTCAAGAGATGAGAAACCTCGCGTCGGCTTGTTCAAGGAGAGGTTTTCCTCGGGAGCCGTGGTTTGGTTCCTCCTCGGCGGTGGAACCATCCCCTCGGGGAGGTGGGATGCGGCAGGTCCCCATCCGGACCCACTGAAGAAGCGACCGGCGCGCGGTCCGGTGTTAAATCCAAAGTATTCACACCACCGCGGTGAATCCGGCTTCGGAAATGTTAGTTTTGGAGGACGCTTGCTCGGGTTCTGGATTTATTCGGTCAGGAAAGACGCGGGGGCGAGGGGTGAGCCGCCTGTGACGGGATCGTCTCGCCGCGGACCTTCCCCGCGTCCATCGGGAACGACTCCGTAGGCGGGAAGGGGGCATCCGTGGGGAGCTGAGAACGTCTGGCTTTTTGTTTCCCCTTTGGCTGTCAGAGATCGTCGACGGCAACGCCAAGATGACGCTGGGCATGATCTGGACCATCATCCTCAGATTCGCCATCCAGGACATCTCGGTGGAAGGTGAGGGACCGGGATACCTGCCCCCCGGGCGGCGGCGCCTCCCGAATCCGCTCCGGCTGATCCGGGATCTCTCCCCCTCTGCAGAGACCTCGGCCAAGGAGGGCCTGCTGCTGTGGTGCCAGAGGAAGACGGCTCCCTACAAGAACGTCAACGTGCAGAACTTCCACATCAGGTGCTTCCCCGCGCTGCGGGAGCCGGCAGCGCTGCTCCCCCGGGGGCTTCCAGGCTCTGAAATATTCAGGGGCGAAGCTTTCCGCGCGGCTGGAAGGGGAAAACGCAGCTATTTTGGGGTTGGGTTTTTTGGTTTTGGTTTGGTTTGGTTTTGTTTTGTTTTTTTTTTTTCTTGCTGCCTGAACTCTCCGCCCCTTTCCAGGGCGGGAGGAAGAGGCACAATCCGTCTCGGCAAATGAGCGACTCGGGGGAGACGCGGACGAGACGCGGACGAGGGGGATGCCGAGGGATGCGCGCGCGTGCACATGAATTTAAGCCCGATGCTGGTGCCGGCAGCTCACTCTCCCCTTTTCTCTCGCAGCTGGAAAGACGGTCTGGCTTTCAACGCCTTGATCCACCGGCACAGACCGGAGCTCATCGAATACGACAAGCTCCGGAAGGTAAAACTGGGTGATAGCGCCGTCGTTTTGCCTCCGAAGAGCGAACGGCGAGCCGGAGGAGCGCGGCCGTCCGTCTGCAAGGCGTCCGTGCTCCCTCAGCCCCCCTCAGGAGCTCGTCCCCCTCTCTCTAGGATGACCCGGTGACGAATCTGAACAACGCCTTCGAAGTGGCGGAGAAGTACCTGGACATCCCCAAGATGCTGGACGCGGAGGGTAAGCTCTGGGGGCTCTTCGAGCTCTAACCTTCTCCAGGTCCTCGATGCCGGATCCCCAGGGAGCTGCCGGCGGCCTCGGGGCTGCTCTACCACCGGGGGACCGTATTTAACCCCTCCTTCTGCCCGCACAGGTGTAGCCCTCTGGCGGTTTGCGGGATTCCAGCCCAAATGGGAGCTGGCTCCTCGGCACGGCGTGGGAAGCCAGCCCGGCTCCCGCCAGGCGGCGGGCGACCGTCCCCCTCCGGGTCTAACCCTTCTCGTTCACTTGCAGACATTGTCAACACAGCTCGCCCCGACGAGAAAGCCATCATGACCTATGTGTCCAGCTTCTACCATGCCTTTTCGGGGGCTCAGAAGGTACCGGAGGCGGCGGCTGTGTCCATCTCGCTGTAACCTTCCCGACCGCAGCGCCCTACGCTCACGCCACTTCTCTTTGCAGATGGCCGTTGTTCTCTCTCCTCGAGGGCGGGAGCCAGACCTCAGCTCGTTCCCCTGGGCTGAAATAAAAATAAAAGCCGCGCGGCTTCCCCCAGAGGTGTGCTGCCATGCCAGCCCGCCGCCAACCCGGGAGCTGCCCGATAACCTCGGGAGCTCGGCTAAATCTCGCAACGCAGCCTCAGCCCTCCGCGAGAGGCTGATTTATTGAGCAGGGGGAAGCGTAGCGGCAAAAATCACCCCCCGTCAGCCAGCTCTGGTCTGGGTCCCGAGCCCCTGGCAAGCACTTGTCGCCCTCCGCTGCATGCCCGCGGGGGGGTGGAGGGTTGCGGCGCCGCTTCTTCACCCTCTCTTCCTCCCTTTCTCTCCGCGCAGATATTGTGGGCACTCTCAGGCCCGATGAGAAGGCCATCATGACATACGTTTCCTGCTTCTACCACGCTTTCTCGGGTGCTCAGAAGGTGAGCTTTGCCGGCTGGAGCTGCGCGCTTGGGGCCGAGCCGCTACTAACACCGGCCCTTTGGGCTCCCGAGGGTCCCTGCGCTGCTGCACGGCTTCTGGAAGCTTCCAAACCGGGGGCCGGCTTTAGCTCCGCTTGCCTCGGGGACGAAGGGCCAACGCGAGCCCCCCGGCCGGGGAGGAGAGCCCGGCTGGCTTTGTGTCGCCGCAGGAGGTCAACTGGGTAAACTGGGCGGCCCCGCTTTGCAGCGGTGTCTCGCTGCGTCTCTTCCGCGCCGCCCGGGCTGGCGGGAGCTGGAGGCGGCGTCTTAAGTCACCTTCGCCTCGGGGGGACGGTGGTTCCCTCCGGCCCCCTCGGAGACCTTCGTTAGGGAGACTCGTTAGGCCAGAACGCGGGGCTGCATGAATCTGTCACCGTGTCAGGGTGCTGCTGGCACCGTGGGCGGCCTGGGGAGGGCTCAGCTGCCCTTCCCTCCGTCTTTCCCTCCGTCTTCCCTCTGTCTTCCCTCCGTCTTTCCCTCTGTCTTCCTTCTGTCTTTCCCTCCGTCTTTCCCTCCGTCTTTCCCTCCGTCTTTCCCTCCGTCTTCCCTCCGTCTTTCCCTCCGTCTTTCCCTCTGTCTTTCCTCCGTCTTTCCCTCTGTCTTTCCTCCGTCTTTCCCTCCGTCTTTCCCTCCGTCTTCCCTCCGTCTTTCCCTCCGTCTTCCCTCCGTCTTTCCCTCCGTCTTTCCCTCCGTCTTCCCTCCGTCTTTCCCTCCGTCTTTCCCTCCGTCTTTCCCTCCGTCTTCCCTCCGTCTTCGTTCCGTCTTTCCTTCCGTCTTTCCCTCCGTCTTCCCTCCGTCTTCGTTCCGTCTTTCCCTCCGTCTTTCCCTCCGTCGTCTTTCCCTCCGTCTTTCCCTCCGTCGTCTTTCCCTCCGTCTTTCCCTCCGTCTTTCCCTCCGTCTTCCCTCCGTCTTTCCCTCCGTCTTTCCCTCCATCTTCCCTCCGTCTTCGTTCCGTCTTTCCTTCCGTCTTTCCCTCCGTCTTTCCCTCTGTCTTTCCCTCCGTCTTCCCTCCGTCTTCCCTCCGTCTTTCCCTCCGTCTTCCCTCCGTCTTTCCCTCCGTCTTCCCTCCGTCTTTCCCTCCGTCTTCCCTCCGTCTTCCCTCCGTCTTCCCTCCGTCTTCCCTCCGTCTTTCCCTCCGTTTTCCTTCCGTCTTTCCCTCCGTCTTTCCCTCCGTCTTTCCCTCCGTCTTTCCCTCCGTCTTCCCTTCTGCCTTTCCGCCTCCTTTCCGCCTCCTTTCCCTCCACTTCCCTCCTTCCTCCTCCTCCTTCCCTCCTCCTTCCCTCCTTCCCTCCTCCTTCCTCCTCCTCCTTCCCTCCTCCTTCCCTCCTCCTCCTTCCCTCCTTTTTCCTCCCCTTTCCTCCCCAGACGCCTTCCATCCGACCCCGGCGGGGGGTGGCTCGCAGGCAGGGCTGTTGGGGGCGGACCAGCAATTATCCTTTTGCGCTAATCAGAGGGATTCGGATTCGGGAAACGCAGGAGCCCCTCGACGGGGCTGAGGAAGCCGCCGGGGCGCGAGGAGCTGGGGCAGAGCCTCCTGGCCGGCGCCGCGCAATCAAGGATGTTTAACGAAGGTTGGGGTTAATTTAACCCCCGTGCAGCGGCCGCCTGCGTCCGGAGGGGCTGCGAACCCCAGCCTGGCCAGCGGATTTCATTCCTGCGGGCCCGCTCCTCGCCAGCTGGGCTGCCTTAGCTGCGGGAACGCGTGCCGGGAGCGTGGATAACGCCGTTAAGCCGCACCCGGGGCAGCGTCCCCTCTCCCTCCCGCCTTTTCCTCGAGGGGTCTCGCACCTCCCGTGCCCGCCCGTTCTCTTTTTATTTTATTTCTTCCGCTTTTCCCCCGTGGCGACTGGTTTTTCCTCTTCCCCATCCTTCCGTAGACCCTCTCCACCCTTTCTGTTGATGTCTGGCTTTCAACTCCTCTCCTTGGACTCTTTCTGTGCTGCCTGCCAAGGTACTCCGTCCCCCAGCCTTATCTTTTCTGCCTCCTCCTCCTCCTCCTCCTCCTCTTCCTCGCCCTCCCGCCCTATGTAGAGAGGAGCTGCCTCAAGGGAAGAGCAAAAAACCGAAGGATGGCGTTTAGAGATGGGTAAAACGTAAAAAGAGGAGCAGCAGGGGCTTTCCCTGCTCCGCGCAGAGCTGCGTCCCTCGGGATAGAGAGCAGGGAAGGGAAAACACGCGGGTCTGGCTGGTGGCGGTGGCCGTGGCCACCTCTTTTGGGGCTGCGGCACTCAAAAGCCTTGGTCAGGTTTGGCCCACGGTCGTGATGCCGGAGCTCTGCTGGAAGCGATGGTTTCTGTGCCGGGAGATCCTCCGCGGGCTGCCGGAGGCCTCCCGAATCCCTTGGGAGCGTCGCTCCGGTGGAACGGCGGCTCCCTTTGGGATGGGGGCGTGTGGGTCGGGACGCCGCAGGCTCTGATTTCCGCTCCCCCCCACCCCCCCACTCCCTTTTCCTCGTGCTGCTTTTCCCCTCCAGGCCGAGACGGCGGCCAACCGCATCTGCAAAGTGCTGGCCGTCAACCAGGAGAACGAGCACCTGATGGAGGACTACGAGAAGTTGGCTTCCGACGTAAGGCAGCCGGCCACCCCCTCACCGGCGGGGCCGGGGGGACCGAATCCCCCTGAAAGCGGCGGCGTCCCCCGCCTCCCGCCCGTTAAATCCCGTTCTCCTCGCAGCTGCTGGAGTGGATCAAGCGCACCATCCCTTGGCTGGAGGACCGCAGCCCCCAGAAGACCATCCAGGAGATGCAGCAGAAGCTGGAAGATTTCCGCGACTACCGGCGGGTCCACAAACCCCCCAAAGTGCAGGAGAAATGCCAGCTGGAGATCAACTTCAACACCCTCCAGACCAAGCTCCGCCTGAGCAACCGACCCGCCTTCATGCCCTCCGAGGGGAAGATGGTCTCGGTGAGCGGCTCCTCCGGCGCCCTGCCGGGAACAGCGGGGGGTGGGACGAGGCAGCCGCGCCGCCGGGGTCCCCGCCACGCCGCTGGCTGAGAGCGTGGAAGCCGGAGCCGCTCCCAGAGCGGGGTTTTGGGGGTGGGTTTCCCCTTCGGCTGCTCCCCAAAGCGGCGCTGATGTCCGACGGGGGGTCACAAAGCGGCTTCAGAGGGGCATGTGCCTCCACGGCCGTCGGCGTGGGGAGGAGGGGACCCGGTGGCCGTCGGCGTGGCGAGGAGGGACCCTGTGGCCATCGGCGTGGGGAGGAGGGACCCTGTGGCCATTGGCGTGGGGAGGAGGGGACCCCGTGGCCATCAGTGTGCCAAGGAGGGGACCCCGTGGCCATTGGCATGGGGAGGAGGGGACCCCGTGGCCATCAGTGTGCCAAGGAGGGGACCCTGTGGCCATCGGCATGGGGAGGAGGGGACCCCATGGCCATCAGTGTGCCAAGGAGGGGACCCTGTGGCCATCAGCGTGGGGAGGAGGGGACCCCATGGCCATCAGTGTGGCAAGGAGGGGACCCTGTGGCCATCGGCATGGGGAGGAGGGGACCCCATGGCCATCAGTGTGGCAAGGAGGGGACCCTGTGGCCATCGGCATGGGGAGGAGGGGACCCCATGGCCATCAGTGTGCCAAGGAGGGGACCCTGTGGCCATCAGCGTGGGGAGGAGGGGACCCCATGGCCGTCGGGGTGGCGAGGAGAGACCCTGTGGCCATCGGCATGGGGAGGAGGGGACCCCATGGCCATCAGTGTGGCAAGGAGGGGACCCTGTGGCCATCGGCATGGGGAGGAGGGGACCCCATGGCCATCAGTGTGGCAAGGAGGGGACCCCGTGGCCATCAGCGTGGGGAGGAGGGGACCCCATGGCCATCAGTGTGCCAAGGAGGGGACCCTGTGGCCATCAGCGTGGGGAGGAGGGGACCCCATGGCCATCAGTGTAGCAAAGAGGGGACCCTGTGGCCATCAGCATGGGGAGGAGGGACCTCGTGGCCATCAGTATGGAGAGGAAGGGACCCTGTGGCCATCGGCATGGTGAGGAGGGGACCCCGTGGCCGTCACTGTGGGAGGAGGTGACCCTGTGGTCATTGGCATGGGGAGGAGAGGACCCCGTGGCCGTCACTATGGAAAGAGGGGCCCCCGTGGCCATCAGTGTAGCAAAGAGGGGACCCCGTGGCCATTGGCGTGGGGAAGAGGGGACCCTGTGGCCATCAATGTGGTGAAGGAGGGAACCCCATGGCCATCAGCGTGGGGAGGAGGGACCCTGTGGCCTTCACTATGGGAGGAGGGGACCCCGTGGCCATCAGTGTGTGGTGAGGAGGGGACCCCATGGCCATCGGTAGGGAAAGAGGGGACCCCATGGCCATCAGTATTGAAAGAGGGGACCCTGTGGCCATCAGCGTGGGGAGGAGGGACCCTGTGGCCATTAGTGTGGTGAGGAAGGGACCGCATGGCCACCAGCGTGGGGAACAGGGGACCCCGTGGCCATCAGTGTGGTGAGGAAGGGACCCCGTGGCCGTCAGTGTGGTGAGGAGGGGATCCCGTGGCCATCAGTATTGAAAGAGGGGAGCCCATGGCCATCAGCGTGGGGAGGAGGGAAGCCCGTGGCCGTCGGCGGTGGATGGGCGATGAGACGGTGGGGGAAGAGCGGCCGTTCCGCCCCCTCCGGCGGTGCCCTGAGCCCCTCGGCCCCGTCCCCAGGACATCAACACGGGCTGGCAGCACCTGGAGCAGGCGGAGAAGGGCTACGAGGAGTGGCTACTGAACGAGATCCGCCGGCTGGAGCGCCTCGACCACCTGGCCGAGAAGTTCCGGCAGAAGGCCTCCATCCACGAGGCCTGGACCGAAGGTCTGGGGGGGACACCTTTGGGTGGCAGGAGGGGGACGGGGGAGGTTTAGCGTCACCCCAGCAGCGCCGAAACCCTTGGAAAGCGGCTGGGCCCTTTCAAAACCCGCAAACCGCCCCGATTCTGTGGGGGATCCTCCGCCGTGGGGCTGAGCCACCGGCGGCCCTTGTCCGCCCACCCCCGGCCCCCAGCAGCACGTTTTGGAGCCGCTTTCCGTTATTTCGGGGTTTCTGGAGGGCGCGAAAGCTTGGGCTTGTCGGTTTGGGTCCATCTTCCGTGGAGGTGCCGCCCCGGTGGCCTCCTGCGAGGCGGGGGCCACCCCTGGCTGCTTCTCCCGGCACGTAGTGGGGGGACGGAGCCCCCCGGCGGGGAGGTGACGGCCCCTCCGTCCCTAGGCAAGGAGGCCATGCTGAAGCAGAAGGACTACGAGACGGCCACGCTCTCGGACATCAAAGCCCTCATCCGGAAGCACGAAGCCTTCGAGAGCGACCTGGCGGCTCACCAGGACCGGGTGGAGCAGATCGCCGCCATCGCCCAGGAGCTCAAGTAAGGTTCCCCCGGCCCCGGCGCACGCCGAAAAAAAAAAAAAAACCCGCCCGTTTCGGGGGGTCTCCCGGCAAAAGCCGGGCCGGGGCTCACCTCCGAGCGGCCGCACAGAGCCCCTATTGTTCCGCCCGTCCCTTCCCCCTCCTCTCCGCTCCGCCGTTAGAATACGGTTATTGTAAGGCAGCCCGGCTCGGGGGGGGGGGGGGGGGGGGGGGTTGGTTTTTTTTTTTTTTTTTAATTCCAACCCCCCCCCGCCGCCGCCGCCTCCCCGCCCCGAGTCAGATAAACTCGCACACAATTAGTACACTGACGGCCAAAGGCAGGGCCCGCGCCATGAATGGAGCCCTTATTCCCGCGGCCGGACCCGCCGGCGACCGGGGAAAAAAACGGGGACGGGCGGCCGGGGGAGCGTGGAAAAGGCCGCGGAGCCCCGCGCGGACGCCTCGGTCCTTGTAACGAGCCCCGGCGAGGGGATTCCGAAAACCGGGATGTGTCCGGCTGCGAGACGCAGGGGGGTTTCGCCCGTCTCAAAGCGGTTCCCGTGGTCTCTTTGAGCTCTGGGGTCTGGAAGAGCCCGGGAGGTTCTCGGGGGGGTTTGGAAGAGCCCAGGACCTTCTTGTGGGGGTCTGAAAAACCCAGGGAGCTTCTCTTGGGAGTCTGGAAGAGCCCGGGAGCTTCTTGCGGGGGTCTGGAAGAGCCAGGGAGATTCCCGTGGGGGTCTACAAGATCTAGGGAGCTTCTCTTGGGAGTCTGGAAGAGCCCGGGAGCTTCTTGCGGGGGTCTGGAAGAGCCAGGGAGCTTCCCGTGGGGGTCTACAAGACCCAGGGAGCTTCTCTTGGGGGTCTACAAGATCCAGGGAGCTTCTCTTGGGAGTCTGGAAGAGCCCGGGAGCTTCTTGTGGGGGTCTGGAAGAGCCAGGGAGCTTCCCGTGGGGGTCTACAAGACCCAGGGAGCTTCTCGTGGGGGTCTGGAAAACCCAGGGGGCTTCTTGTGGGGGTCTGGAAGAGCCAGGGAGCTTCCCGTGGGGGTCTACAAGATCTAGGGAGCTTCTCTTGGGGGTCTACAAGACCCAGGGAGCTTCTCGTGGGGGTCTGGAAAACCCAGGGGGCTTCTTGTGGGGGTCTGGAAGAGCCAGGGAGCTTCCCATGGGGGTCTACAAGATCCAGGGAGCTTCTCTTGGGAAGAGAGAGCTCTTCTCTGGAAGAGCCCGGGAGCTTCTCGCGGGGGTCTGTGAGCCCCAAAATCTGTGCCCCCACCTCCTCCTCCTCACCCCCGTTTCTGCCCCGCGGTAAAGCGAGCTGGATTACTACGACTCGCCCAGCGTGAACGCGCGGTGCCAGAAGATCTGCGACCAGTGGGACGTCCTGGGCTCCCTCACCCACAGCAGGAGAGAGGCCCTGGAGGTAAGCGCGACCCCGGAGGGGGACAGGGCCACCCTGGGGGGGTTCCTCCGCTCCTAAGCCCTCCCGGCACCCCCCTCTCCCACAGAAAACGGAGAAGCAGCTGGAAACCATTGACGAGCTGCACCTGGAGTACGCCAAGAGGGCGGCCCCCTTCAACAACTGGATGGAGAGCGCCATGGAAGACCTGCAGGACATGTTCATCGTCCACACCATCGAGGAGATCGAGGTGGGAGAAGGTGTGAAGGCTCCGTGGCCTTCAGCGCCCCACAGGCCACGTGCCTCTCCTGGTTTGAGATGGCTCCTTGGCCATTTCTCATATGAGCTCTGGGGTCTGGAAGACCCAGGGAGCTTCTCATGGGGCTCTGGAAGATCCAGGGAGCTTCTCGTGGGGGTCCACACAATCCAATGAGCTTCTCGTGGGGGTCTGGAAGACCCAAGGAGCTTCTCTTGGGAATCCACATGATCCATGGAGCTTCTCATGGGGGTCCACGAGCCCCGTGGAGCTTCTCGTGGGGGTCTGCAAGCCCCAGGGAGCTTCTCTTGGGAATCCACATGATCCATGGAGCTTCTCATGGGGGTCCATGAGCCCTATGGAGCTTCTCGTGGGGGTCTGCGAGACCCAGTGAGCTTCTTGTGGGGGTCTGGAAGACCCAGGGAGCTTCTCTTGGGAATCCACATCATCCATGGAGCTTCTCGTGGGGGTCCATGAGCCCCAGGGAGCTTCTCGTGGGGGTCTGCGAGACCCAGGGAGCTTCTCGTGGGGGTCTGGAAGACCCAGGGGGCTTCTCGTGGGAGCCCGCATGATCCATGGAGCTTCTCACAGGGGTCCACGAGCCCCATGGAGCTTCTCACAGGGGTCCATGAGCCCCATGGAGCTTCTCGTGGGGGTCTGCGAGACCCAGGGAGCTTCTCGTGGGGGTCTGGAAGACCCAGGGGGCTTCTCGTGGGAGTCCGCATGATCCGTGGAGCTTCTCACGGGGGTCCACGAGCCCCAGGGAGCTTCTTAGGGGGGTCTGCAAGACCCAGGGAACTTCTCGTGGGGGTCTGGAAGACCCAGGGGGCTTCTCGTGGGAGTCCGCATGATCCATGGAGCTTCTCATGGGGGTCCATGAGCCCTATGGAGCTTCTCGTGGGGGTCTGCGAGACCCAGGGAGCTTCTCACGGGAGTCCGCATGATCCATGGAGCTTCTCACAGGGGTCCGTGAGCCCCAGGGAGCTTCTCGTGGGGGTCTGTGAGCCCCAGGGAGCTTCTCGTGGGGGTCTGCGAGACCCAGGGAGCTTCTCGTGGGGGTCTGTGAGCCCCAGGGAGCTTCTCATGGGGGTCCACGAGCCCCAGGGAGCTTCTCATGGGGAAGCCGGTACAAAGTCGGTCTCGAAGCAGCCGTGACCCGGAGCCCGTCTCCCGCAGGGACTCATCGCCGCTCACGACCAGTTCAAGTCCACGCTGCCCGACGCCGACAAGGAGCGGGAGGCCATCCTGGGCATCCAGCGGGAAGCGCAGCGGATCGCCGACTTCAACAGCATCAAGCTCTCCGGGAACAACCCCTACACCTCCGTCACCCCGCAGATCATCAACTCCAAGTGGGAGCGGGTGGGTGACGCCTCCGCCGTCGGCGCCGCGAGCCCGTCTCGTCCTGTGCCGGCAAATAACGAGGGAGCCGGATGCTCCGCGAGCTCCGTTGTGCCTGGAGCGGTGGGGCTTTCCGTAGCCGCCTTTTTCCCAAACGCCCGGATCCCCGCAGCCCCCCCGGCAGAGGTTTGTCCCAGCAGCGTCCCCCTTCTCCCGGCAGGTCCAGCAGCTGGTGCCGAAGCGGGACCATGCCCTGCAGGATGAGCAGAGCAAGCAACAATCCAACGAGCACCTCCGGCGGCAGTTCGCCAGCCAGGCCAACATCGTGGGGCCCTGGATCCAGACCAAGATGGAGGTGAGGCCTCCCTTATCCCGCCGGGAGGGCTCGGGTGCCCTGGGACCTCCGCAAGAAAGGCCGGAATCCGGTGTGTAAAATCCCCCTGGGTTGGTTTTCCGCCCCTCCTCCTCTTCCAGGAGATCGGGCGCATCTCCATCGAGATGAACGGGACGCTGGAGGACCAGCTCAACCACCTCAAGCAGTACGAGCAGAGCATCGTGGACTACAAACCCAACATCGACCTGCTGGAGCAGCAGCACCAGCTCATCCAGGAGGCCCTCATCTTCGACAACAAGCACACCAACTACACCATGGAGGTGGGTGCCCTTCGCCCGCGCCCCCCCGCCGGGTCCCACCCGTCCTCGTGGGGCTCCTCCGGGCATGGGGGTGGGTGCTCTTCACCCATCCAGGCTCCAGGTTCCACCTCCGTAGAGTTCCTTTGGGGACAGGGGAGCACCCAGAGGGTTTGGTGGCCCCCAAAGCTCCTCCGGGCATGGGGGTGGGTGCTCTTCACCCATCCAGGCTCCAGGTTCCACCTCCGTAGAGTTCCTTTGGGGACAGGGGAGCACCCAGAGGGTTTGGTGACCCCCAAAGCTCCTCTGGCATGGGGGTGGGTGCTCTTCACCCATCCAGGCTCCAGGTTCCACCCTCCGTAGAGCTCCTTTGGGGACGGGGAGCACCCAGAGGGTTTGGTGGCCCCCAAAGCTCCTCCGGGCATGGGGGTGGGTGCTCTTCACTCATCCAGGCTCCAGGGTTCCACCTCCGTAGAGTTCCTTTGGGGATGGGGGAGCACCCAGAGGGTTTGGTGGCCCCAAAAGCTTCTCTGGGCATGGGGGTGGGGTGCTCTTCACTCATCCAGGCTCCAGGTTCCACCTCCGTAGAGCTCCTTTGGGACGGGGGAGCACCCAGCGGGTTTGGTGACCCCCAAAGCTCCTTTGGGCATGGGGGTGGGTGCTCTTCACTCATCCAGGCTCCAGGTTCCACCTCCGTAGAGTTCCTTTGGGCATGGGGAGCACCCAGAGGGTTTGGTGACCCCCAAAGCTCCTCTGGGCATGGGGTGGGTGCTCTTCACCCATCCAGGCTCCAAGTTTCACCTCCATAGAGCTCCTTTGGGGACAGGGGAGCACCCAGAGGGTTTGGTGACCCCAAAGCTCCTCCGGGCATGGGGGTGGATGCTCTTCACCCATCCAGGCTCCAGGTTCCACCTCCGTAGAGCTCCTTTGGGGACGGGGGAGCACCCAGAGGGTTTGGTGACCCCCAAAGCTCCTCCAGGCATGGGGGTGGGTGCTCTTCACTCATCCAGGCTCCAGGTTCCACCTCCGTAGAGCTCCTTTGGGGACGGGGGAGCACCCAGCGGGTTTGGTGACCCCCAAAGCTCCTTTGGGCATGGGGGTGGGTGCTCTTCACTCATCCAGGCTCCAGTTCCACCTCCGTAGAGCTCCTTTGGGCATGGGGGAGCACCCAGAGGGTTTGGTGACCCCCAGAGCTCCTCTGGGCATGGGGGTGGGTGCTCTTCACCCATCAGGCTCCAAGTTTCACCCTTGTAGAGCTCCTTTGGGGACAGGGGAGCACCCAGAGGGTTTGGTGACCCCCAAAGCTCCTCTGGGCATGGGGTGGGTGCTCTTCACCCATCCAGGCTCCAGGTTCCACCTCCGTAGAGCTCCTTTGAGATGGGGAGCTCCCAAAGGGTTTGGTGACCCCCCCAAAGCCGCTCTGTCCCCTCTGCTCAGAGCCTGGGGAAGCCCGGGGCGGGGGGCTGGTGGGAGGTGGGGGTGCCGGGGTGTCCCCGGTGGTCCCCTCAGCCGGCGGTGCCCCCTCCCAGCACATCCGGGTGGGCTGGGAGCAGCTCCTCACCACCATCGCCCGCACCATCAACGAGGTGGAGAACCAGATCCTCACCCGCGACGCCAAGGGCATCAGCCAGGAGCAGATGCAGGAGTTCAGGGCCTCCTTCAACCACTTCGACAAGGTATTTTTTGGGAGGGGGGGGCCGGGGGGGGGGGGCAGAACCTCCCGTTGTCACCCCGGGCTCTCACCGGCCCCCTCGGGGCTGGGGGGCGGAGGGTCCCGTGTCCCCCCCCCCCCCCAAATCCACTTCTGCTCCTTCCCCGCAGCCAAACCGTGGGGTGTTGGGTGTCGAGGGCCGGGGGGTGGGGGGGGGGTTGGGGGGGGGGGACAGCAATTAGCGTGGCAGGCGCTAACGATGTGTCTTCCCCCCCACCCCGTACCCCGTGTCCCCGTGTCCCCGTCCCCGCGGGAGCAGGACCACGGGGGTGCCCTGGGCCCCGAGGAGTTCAAGGCCTGTCTCATCAGCCTGGGCTACGACGTGGAGAACGACCGCCAGGTACCGGCCTCCCCCTTCCTCCCGCGCCCTCCTCTTCCTCCCCGCGCCCTCCTCTTCCTCCCTCTCCCCTCCTCTTCCTCCCTCTCCTCTCCCTCTTCCTCCTGCACCCTCCTCTTCCTCCCTCTCCTCTCCTCTTCCTCCCTCCCCTCTCCCTCTTCCTCCCTCTCCTCTCCCTCTTCCTCCCTCTCCTCTTCCTCCCTCTCCTCTTCCTCCCTCTCCTCTCCCTCTTCCTCCCTCTCCCCTCCTCTTCCTCCCTCTCCTCTCCCTCTTCCTCCTCTCCTCTCGTTCTTCCTCCCTCTCCTCTCTCTTCCTCCCCGCACCCTCCTCTTCCTCCCTCCCCTCTCCCTCTTCCTCCCTCTTCCCTCCTCTTCCTCCCTCTCCTCTCCTCTTCCTCCCCGCACCCTCCTCTTCCTCCTCTCCTCTCCCTCTTCCTCCCTCTCCTCTCCCTCTTCCTCCTCTCCCCTCCTCTTCCTCCCTCTCCTCTCCTCTTCCTCCCTCTCCCTCCTCTTCCTCCCTCTCCCCTCCTCTTCTCCCTCTCCCCTCCTCTTCCTCCCTCTCCCCTCCTCTTCCTCCCTCTCCTCTCCCTCTTCCTCCCTCTCCCCTCCTCTTCCTCCCTCTCCTCTCCCTCTTCCTCCCTCTCCTCTCCCTCTTCCTTCCTCTTCCCTCCTCTTCCTCCCTCTCCCCTCCTCTTCCTCCCTCTCCCCTCCTCTTCCTCCCTCTCCCCTCCTCTTCCTCCTCTCCTCTCCTCTTCCTCCCTCTCCCCTCCTCTTCCTCCCTCTCCTCTCCCTCTTCCTCCCTCTCCTCTCCCTCTTCCTCCCTCTCCCCTCCTCTTCCTCCCTCTCCTCTCCCTCTTCCTCCCTGCACCCTCCTCTTCCTCCCTCTCCTCTCCCTCTTCCTCCCTCTCCTCTCCCTCTTCCTCCCTCTCCTCTCCCTCTTCCTCCCTCTCCTCTCCTCTTCCTCCCTCTCTCTCCTCTTCCTCCCTTCCCTCTTCCTCCCTCTCCTCTCCTCTTCCTCCCTCTCCCCTCCTCTTCCTCCCTCTCCTCTCCCTCTTCCTCCCCGCACCCTCCTCTTCCTCCCTCTCCTCTCCCTCTTCCTCCCGCGCCCTCCTCTTCCTCCCTCTCCTCTCGTTCTTCCTCCCTCTCCTCTCCCTCTTCCTCCCCGCGCCCTCCTCTTCCTCCCTCTCCTCTCGTTCTTCCTCCCTCTCCTCTCTCTTCCTCCCCGCACCCTCCTCTCCTCCCTCTCCTCTCTCTCTTCCTCCCTCTCCTCTCCTCTTCCTCCCTCTCCTCTCCCTCTTCCTCCCTCTTCCCTCCTCTTCCTCCCTCTCCTCTCTCTTCCTCCCGCGCCCTCCTCTTCCTCCCTCTCCTCTCGCTCTTCCTCCCTCTCCTCTCTCTTCCTCCCCGCACCCTCCTCTTCCTCCCTCTCCTCTCTCTCTTCCTCCCGTCCCCTCCTCTTCCTCCTCCCCGCTGGATTTCCCCCCTTTCCGCCTGCCGAAACGCCGCCTTTTTAACGGGATTTCTCTCCCCTCCTTCCTTCCTCCCGGCTCTCCCTTCCTCTCCCTCTCCCGCTCCCTCTCCGCACGCCCCCCCCCGCCTCTGCCGCGCCCCCGCCCTCTCTCCCTCCTCTTCCTCCTCTTCCCCCTCTGGGAGTAGAAGCGCACGGGCAGCCTGGACACGGACGACTCCCGCGCTCTCCGTACCTCCGCGGGACACGGCCTGGTACGCTCCCCGCTCTTCCTCCTCCTCACATTTATGTTTCTCCCCCCACTTTTTTTTTCCGCCTTCCCCCCCCCCCCCCAACTTTCTGCTCTGGTTTTTGGTTTTCCCTTGGCCGGCGGGACGGGGGGGCTGGGGGGGCTGGAAACGACACCCAGCGCCATCCCGGCGGGTTCGCAATTCCCGGAGGAATCCCCGGAGGGATGGTGAAAGGGAGTGGGGGGGTGGGGGGGTGGTTGGATTTTCCAGCCCAAAATCTCACTGTGAGTTTTTCGCCTCCCCCCCCCCCCACTCTTCCTTCCCGACCTCCCCGTTTTCCCAGGGCGACGCCGAATTTAACCGGATCATGAGCCTGGTGGATCCCAACAACAGCGGCACCGTCACCTTCCAGGCTTTTATCGACTTCATGTCCCGGGAAACCACCGACACGGACACGGCCGACCAGGTCATCGCCTCCTTCAAGGTCCTGGCGGGCGACAAGGTGAGGGAAGCGGCCGGGATTCGGAGGCGGTGGTGGGATTTGGTCGGGGGGGGGGGGGGAAAACTGCGGTTCAGGGTGAGTTGTTTTTTGGGGGGGAGACGGTGTTTTGACGTCTTTCCCTCCGGCCCCAGAACTACATCACGGCGGAGGAGCTGCGGCGGGAGCTGCCCCCCGAGCAGGGCCGAGTACTGCATCGCCCGCATGGCGCCCTACCGCGGCCCCGACGCCCTCCCCGGCGCCCTGGACTACAAGTCCTTCTCCACCGCCCTCTACGGCGAGAGCGACCTCTGAGAAACCCCCCCACAAACCCCCCCCCCAGCCACGGGCCGCGGGGGCACCAAGCGCTGGCGCTTCCCCGAAAACCCCCCCCCCACCTTGCTCCGCGCCCGCCGAAAACCCCCCCAGCCCCTGCGCGAGGGGCCACTGTCGGGTTTTTGGGGGGGGGGGTGGGGTGGGTGTTGTTTTTCTTTTTTGGGGGGGGGTATTTTCGCTCCGCGGGGGGAGGGGGGGAAACTTCAAGATTTGGGGGTTTTTTGGGTTTTTTTGTTTGTTTTTTTTTTTTTTTTTTTGCGGCAGCTCTGGCTCGGATGGTTATTTTTTTTTTTTTTTTTAAAGTATAAACCCTTTATCTTTCGTCATCCCGCCCGACGGGATGGTTGTTCCCCCCCCCCCCCAATAATTCCCCCCCCTTTTCAGCTCCTACCCTCGTTAATTTATGCCTCTCCGGAGCAGAAAATCCCATGGGATGGATGAAGGGGGGGGGGGGTTTAACCCCCCCCTCGTTAATTTATGCCTCTCCGGAGCGATGGGATGGATGGAGGGGGGGGGTTTAACCCCCCCTCGTTAATTTATGCCTCTCCGGAACGAAAAAATCCCATGGATGGATGAAGGGGGGGGGAGGGGGGGGGGTGAAGGTGGTGGGGGGGGGGGCGGTGGTGAGGGAGGAGCCGGGGGGGGGCAGGGGGGGGTGTTTAGGTTTCGCCGCCTCCCTCCAGCCTTGGAGCAGGTTTTTCTGAGGACCAAAAAAAAAATTTAAAGGAGAGAGAAAAAAAAAAAAAAAAAAAAAACCACAAAAAAAACCACACGCAAAAAAATCGGAAAAACAAAGAAACAAACAAAAAAAAAAGCAGAAAGGAGTTTAAAAAAAAAAAAAAAAAAAAAAATCCTGCTGTTTTAAACTGTAAATGAAAGGCAGAAGGTCGCGATTTCCTTTGTTGCGGGAGGGATTTATGATATAAATATATATTCACGCGCAGCAGCACGGCCGGGTCCTGCGCCAGCTCCTTCGGCTCTTTAACGGGGGAGATCCCCCCCCCCCGCCCCCCCCCTTCACCGCTCTCACCCCCTCGGGGCCGGGGGGCACCGGGACCCCCCCCCAAGCGGGTGCTGGAGGATCCCGGGGCCCGGGAGAATAAAAAGTGTCAGATTTTTAAGGGCCACGGGGCGCGTTTTAATCCTTGGGGGGGAGGGCAGGGACGGGGCTGTGGCACGGGGACAAGGGACAGGGATGGGGACAAGGGGACAGGGATGGGGACAAGGGGACAGGGATGGGGACAGGGATGGGGACAAGGGGACAGGGATGGGGACAGGGAGACAGGGATGGGGACAAGGGGACAGGGATGGGGACAAGGGGACAGGGAGATATAGGGATGGGGACAGGGATGGAGGTGAGGGGACAGGGATGGGGACAAGGGGACAGGGATGGAGACAGGGATGGGGACAAGGACAGGGATGGGGACAAGGGGACAGGGATGGGGACAGGGATGGGGACAAGGGGACAGGGATGGGGACAGGGAGACAGGGATGGAGACAGGGACATGGATGGGGACAAGGACAGGGATGGGGACAAGGGGACAGGGATGGGGACGGATGGGGACAAGGGGACAGGGATGGGGACAGGGAGACAGGGATGGAGACAGGGACATGGATGGGGACAAGGACAGGGATGGGGACAAGGGGACAGGGATGGGGACAGGGATGGAGGTGAGGGGACAGGGATGGGGACACGGGGACAGTCATGGGGACAGGGAGATGCAGGGATGGGGACAAGGAGACAGGGATGGGGACAAGGGGACAGGGATGGGGACAAGGATGGGGACAAGGGGACAGGGAGATATAGGGATGGGGACAGGGATGGAGGTGAGGGGACAGGGATGGGGACAAGGGGACAGGGAGATATAGGATGGGGACAGGGATGGAGATGAGGGGACAGGGACGGGGACAAAGGGACAGGGATGGGGACAGGGAGACAGAGATGGAGACAGGGACATGGATGGGGACAAGGACAGGGATGGGGACAAGGGGACAGGGATGGGGACAGGGATGGGGACAGTTTGGGGATGGGGACAGGATGGGGACAAGGAGACGGGGTAGGGACAAGGGGACAGGGATGGGGACAGGGATGGAGGTGAGGGGACAGGGATGGGGACAAGGGGACAGTCATGGGGACAGGGAGATGCAGCCGGGC
>NW_026961713.1:0-36477 GCF_963924245.1 Chroicocephalus ridibundus
CAGCGACGTAACTGGCCCGTCCCCGGCGGGGGGCGTTCGGGCGCATGCGCACGGCTCTCTCTCGCCGCTGATTGGGCAGAGCCCGGGGCGCTATTTGCATGGTCCCGCCTCCCCGCATAAATTAAACCCGAGTGGGCGGGGCACGCCGGCTCATTTGCATACCGGGGCGGCGCGCCCGGCTCCGCCCCCTCCCCCGGGGGACCCCGCTGTATCGAGGCCCCCACGTGACCCCCCCCAATGTATAGAGACCCCCCCCCCCGATGTATAGGCGCCCCCACGTGACCCCCCCCCAGCGTATAGAGACCCCCCCCAATGTGTAGGGAACCCCCCCCTTTGCCCCCAGCCCTCCCCTTGCCCTCTGGCTCCCCCATATATAGGTGACACCCCCCCCCCCCCCCAGTACGGGAGACCCACAACGTATAGGAGACCCCCCCGCCCCCCCCCCCATATGGGGCCTTCCCCCGTCTACAGACCTCCCCCCCACCCGGGAGGAGCCCCCCCAGGCCCTGCCCCATCCACCAGGCTCCCCCCAGCCCCATACATCCCCCCCCACGCCCCCCCCCCCCCACGACAGGAGGCCCAGTGAAGCAGAACGAGTTTTATTGGGGTTCCCCCCCCCGGGACCCCGCTTTGGGGGTGGGGTGGGGGGGGGGCAGCGCCAGGGCCCCCCCGGGGCAAGTTACAAAATTAAAATAAAATAAAACCAGAAAAAAAAAAAAAAAGAAATAAAAGGGGGGGGGGCGGGGGGGGCGGTGTGAGGGGGGCAGTGGCGGGGGGGGGGGGGGCAGCAGTGTCCCCAAAGCGGGGGGGGGGGGGGGTGTCCCCGAAGCGGGGGGGGGGGGTGTCCCCAATCTTGGGGGGGGGAAGGTGTCCCCCAAACTGGGTTTTTTCTCCCCAAAGTGGGGGGGTGTCCCCGCGCCGGAGGTGGGGGAGGATTCTCTGCGCCCCCGGCTGGGGTTTGGGGGGGGGGGGTGGTGGATTTTTGGGGTGTCCCCCCCCCCCCTCAGGGGACGGAGAGGCGGAAGGGGCTGTTGGGGACGTGCTGGTCCCCCACTTGACCACCAGCAGGTACTCGCCCCGCTCCCGCAGCAGGTAGCCCACGTTGTAGAGTTGGTTGCCCAAGTGCTTGACCACGATCTCCTCGCAGGGGGAGCGCGGGCCCTGCACCCCCACCAGCAGCATGTTGTTCCCTGGGGGGGGGGGACAAAAGTTGGGGGGGGGGGGGGGTCAGGACGAGGAGGAGGAGGAGGAGGAAGGGGGGGGGCAACCAAAAAATGCAGGGGGGGCAACCACAAACAGGGGAGGGACCCACAAACAGCCCCCCCCCCCCCCCCCGAGGGTGCCCAATGCAAAGAGCCCCCCCCCCCAAAAGCAGCCCCCCCCCCCAATAAAACCTGTCCCCCCCCCCCCCCCCAAAGGGACACCCCCAAACCCAGCCGAAGGACACCTCAAAAAACCGGCGCCCCCACCCCAAAAAAAAACCCAGCTCCCCCCAAAAACAGCCCCCCCCCCAAAAAAAAAACCACCTCAGCGCCCCCCAACGGACACCCCAAAACTGCCCCCCCCCCAAAAAATGTCTCACCCCCCCCCTTCTTCCCCCCCCGGGGCTCTCAGCACCCCTCGGGCGGGGAGGGGGGGGTTGTCCCCCAAAACCCGGGCTGGCCCCCCCCCGGGACACACATGGGGGGTGTCCCCCCCCCCGCGCCCCCCCCCGCGCCCCCCCCCACGCACCGGCCTTGCTGCAGTCGAGGGTGAAGGAGTTCTTCTGGCCCAGGAAGGCCTTGCTCAGCCCCAGCCCTTTGGCCACCACTTTGCTGGCGTCCGAGGGGAATTTGGGGGGGCCCGCGGGGGGGGGCGCCCCCCCCCCCCGCCGCCGCCGCCGACGATGCCGCCGACGCGGCCCTCACCCCGGCCTCGGCCCGGCCCCCCCCGCCTCCACCAGCCACCGAGGAGCTCTCGGCGCAGGCTGTGGCTGCTCACCAGCCGCGGGCCTGGGGGGCACATCCGAGTGGGGGGGGGGGTCAGCGCCCCATAGAGCCCCCCCCGGCCCCCCAACCGCCCCCCCAACCGCCCCACGGGGACCAACACTGCCCCACGGACACCCCTACGCCCCCTAAACTGCCCCCCCCACCACACCCCAGAACCCCCCATGACCCTTCTGACCCCCCCCGGACCCCCCGTGACTCCTCCTCCTCCTGCCCCACAAGTACCCCTACAACCCCCCCTCCTGCCCCACCGCCCTCCCCACAGCCCCCCCAAACCCCCCAAACCCTTAATTCTGCCCCCCAAACCCCCCCATAGCCCTTCCTCCTGCCCCCCACATGCCCCCCAGCCCCCCCAACCCTTCCTCCTGCCCCCCAAGTACCCCCACAACCCCCCCTCCTGCCCCCTCATGTCCCTCCCCGCAGCCCCCAGCCCCCTAAGTACCCCCACAACCCCCCCTCCTGCCCCCCACCTCCCTCCACCGCCCTCCCCACAGCCCCCCAGCCCCCCAAGTACCCCCACAACCCGCCCTCCTGCCCCCCCACCTCCCTCCACAACCCTCCCCACAGCCCCCCAGCCCCCCAAGTACCCCCACAACCCGCCCTCCTGCCCCCCCACCTCCCTCCACCGCCCTCCCCGCAGCCCCCCAGCCCCCCCAAATGCCCCCCAGCCCCCAAGTACCCCCACAACCCCCCCTCCTGCCCCCCCATGTCCCTCCCCCCAGCCCCCCAGCCCCCCCAAATGCCCCCCAGCCCCCCAAGTACGCCCACAACCCCCCCTCCTGCCCCCTCATGTCCCTCCCAAATGCCCCCCAGCCCCCCAAGTACCCCCACAACCCCCCCTCCTGCCCCCCCATGTCCCTCCCCCCAGCCCCCCAGCCCCCCCAAAGGCCCCCCAGCCCCCCAAGTACCCCCCAGCCCCCCCGCACCGGTGATCTTGGCCTTGAAGGGGCTGCCGGCGATGTGGTGGGGGCCCCCGAACTTGATGGCGATGGAGGTAGCTGCCGGGGGCCATGGGGGTGTAGGTGACGCGGTAGCCCTCGGGGCACTCCCGGCACTCCATCTTCACCTTGGAGGGGCCCTCGATGGTGACGGCCAGCGCCCCGGGGCCCGCCTTGGCCGTGTTCACCACGAACTCCGCCGGGGAGCCTGGGGGGGGGGACACGGGACGGGGGGGGGGGGTCACCCACGGCCCCCCAGGGGCTCCCGAGACCCCATGGAGGCCCCTGAGTCCCGTGGGGGCTCCCAAAGCCCCGTGGAGGCCCGAGTCCCGTGGGGGCTCCCAAGACACCGTAAGAGGCCACCAAATCCCATGGGGGCTCCCAGACCCCACAGAGGCCCCCTAAGACCCCGTAGGTGCCCCCCAGCCCCACGGGGGCTCCCAAGACCCATAGAGGCCCCCTAAGACCCGTAGGTGCCCCCCAGCCCCACGGGGGCTCCCAAGACCCCATAGAGGCCCCCTAAGACCCCGTAGGTGCCCCCCAGCCCCACGGGGCTCCCAAGACCCCATAGAGGCCCCCTAAGACCCCACGGAGGCCCCCCAGCCCCACAAGGTCTTCCAAGCAGAAGACCCCCCCCCAACTTCATGTGGTCCACCAAGACCCCGTTGAAGCCCCCCCAGTCCCACGGGGGCTCCCAAGACCCCATAAGAGGCCACTGAATCCCATGGGGGCTCCAAGACCTATAGAGGCCCCAAACAGGCTCCCAGACCCCATAGAGGCCCCCTAAGACCCTGTAGGTGCCCCCCAGCCCCACGGGCTCCCCACCGCCCCCCCCCCCAATTCCCTCAGACCCCCTGCGCAGACCCCGCAGAGGTCGTCCCCCCCCAACTCCACGGGGGCTCCCGAGACCCCACAGAAGCCCCTGAAGACGCTCCAGAGGCCCCCAGAGAGGCTGTGGAGGCCTCCCAAAGACCCCGTAGGAGCCCCCGGAGACCCCGTAGGAGCCCCCCCAAAGACACCCCCCCCCCCCGTTACCTGTGGTGCCCCCCTCCAGGCCGGGCCCGTAGGCGGAGACGAGGCCGGGGTCCCCGCCTGCCCCGGCTCCCCCACCCGCACCTTGAAGGGGCTGCCGGGGATGTGGGACCCCTCGAACTTGACGTCGATGGAGTAGACCCCGTTCTCCCGCGGGATGAACCGCACCGCGTACTTGTCTGGGGGGGGGGGGACACACACACACGGTCAGGGGGGACCCGCAGAGCCCCCCACAACACCCCCCCCAGGGCCCTCGGAGCCCCCCGAGACCTACCTTGTGAGACACGGCCCCGGGGGGCACCCCAAAACCCTCCCTCAGCCCCCCCCCACGTATGGGGGGACCCCAAAAGGGGGTGCAGTGGGGCCAGCCAGGTCCCCCCCCGCCCCAAAACACCCTTCGCTGGGGGTAAAGGGGGGCCCCCGCAGCCCCCTGGTACCCCGAAACTGAGCCAACGGGGGCAGAGGGAGCCCCCAAAGTGGGGGGGACGCCAAAACCCTCCCCCAAACTGTGGGGGGACCCCAAGACCCTCCCTCAAAGTGGGGGGACAGCCCAAACCCCTTCCCCAAAGTGTGTGGGGGACCCCAAAATCCTCTCCAAAAGGGGAGGGGACACCTCAAAACCCTCCCCCAAAGTGGGGGGGACCCCAAAATCCTCTCCAAAAGGGGAGGGGACACCCCAAAACACTCCCCCAAAGTGGGGGGACCCCAAAATCCTCCCCCAAAGTAGGGGGGACAGCCCAAGCCCCTTCCCCAAAGTGGGGGGGGACCCCAAAATCCTCTCCAAAAGGGGAGGGGACACCCCAAAACCCTTCCCAAAGTGGGGGGGACCCCAAAATCCTCCCCCAAAAGGGGAGGGGACACCCCAAAACCCTTCCCCAAAGTGGGGGGGACCCCAAAATCCTCTCCAAAAGGGGAGGGGGACACCCCAAAACCCTCCCCCAAAGTGGGGGGGACCCCAAAATCCTCTCCAAAAGGGGAGGGGACACCCCAAAACACTCCCCCAAAGTGGGGGGGACCCCAAAATCCTCCCCCAAAGTAGGGGGGACAGCCCAAGCCCCTTCCCCAAAGTGGGGGGGACCCCAAAATCCTCTCCAAAAGGGGAGGGGACACCCCAAAACCCTCCCCCAAAGTGGGGGGGACCCCAAAATCCTCCCCCAAAGTGGGGGGACACCCCAAAACACTCCCCCAAAGTAGGCGGGACAGCCCAAACCCCTTCCCCAAAGTGGGGGGGACCCCAAAATCCTCCCCCAAAGTAGGGGGGACAGCCCAAACCCCTTCCCCAAAGTGGGGGGGGACCCCAAAACCCTCTCCAAAAGGGAGGGGACACCCCCAAAACCCTCCCCCAAAGTGGGGCGCCCCCCCCCCAAACCAGCAGGTTGCGCCGTCCCCGTGTCCCCGTCCCTCGCCGTGGCACGGGGCTGGCAGGAGGGAGCCCCGGGGGAGGGCGGCAGGCGTTTTGGGGGGGCACGGCGGGTTTTGGGGGGGTCCCCGGGGGGGGGGGGGGTGTGTCCCCTCACCTTCGGTGACCTCGGTGATGTGACACTCCTCCAGGGCCCCCCGAGGGGCTGTGCACCTTGGCGTCCAGCACCCCCTTGGCCCCGTTGAGGCTGACGGCGAAGGAGGCCGGCTGGTGCACCTTCAGCCCCGACTCCTGGGGGGCACACACCGTCAGCTGGGGGGGGGGAAGCCCCCCCGAAACCGGGGGGGGGACACACCCCCAAATCCCGGGGGAGCCCCCCCCCCAGAACCCTCCCCCCTTTTGGGTGACACCGGCGTTGGGGGGGCACCAGCCCCACATCCCAGCCTGGATGGCTCTGGGGGGGCGGGTATGAAGACACACCCCCCCCCCCCCCAAACCCTCCACCCCCCCAAAATACCCCGGGGGGGGGGATAACACCCCCAAAACCTCCCCCCCAAAAAATTCAGGAGGATAACAGCCCCAATCCTCTCAACCCCCCAAAAGACAACGCCCCCAAAACCTCCCCCCCCCAAAAAAAACTCCCCCCCCCAAAAAAACCTCCCCCCCCCCCCAAAAAGCAGGGGGGGAAGCACCCCCAAATCCTCACCCCCCACAATCCCAGGGGATGGAACACCCCCAAAAATTCACACACCCCCCCCCCAAAATGGGGGATAACACCCCCAACTCCTCACCCACCACAAAACCAGGGTGGGATAAGAAACACCCCCCCCCCCCCCCCCCCCCAAAAAAAAACCAGGGGGGGATGAACACCCCCAAATCCTCACCCCAAATAACCCGGGGGGGGGGGTTTACCCCCCACCCCCCCCCCCCAGACAACCCTGGTGGGGCCGAGACCCCAAGTAACCCCGGGGTGGGGGGGAACCTGCACCCCGAAACACCCCCAGGAGGGATCTGCACCCCGACATCCCCATGGAGGGGGGGGGATCCCTCCCCCCCCCCCACGGCCCCGGGGAGGCCCCGACCCCAAAATAACGAGGGGGGGGGGGGTGTCTCCCAGGGGGCGGGGGAATTTGGGGGGTGTCAGGGGAGCCCCCCCCCCACACCCCACGCCCCACTTACCTTGTGGGGCCGGAGAGCTTAACGGGAGAGACGGGGGTCCCCGGGGTTTGGGGGGGTCTTGGGGGGGCCGTTCTCTCCCGCTAAGGCCCCTCCGGGCCCCGGGGTCGCCCCCCCCCCCCGAGCTGGGGGGAAGGGGGGGGCGACGGGGGGGCTGTTAATAGCCTTTAAAAGAGACACGAGAGAAGACCCCCGGGACCCGCCACGGCTGGGGGGGGCACGGGCTGCCTGCGCAGGGACCCCGAACCCCCTGAGCTACAGCCCCCCCCCGACCCCCCCCCCTCTGAACTCTCCTAAAGACGGAGGGGCCTCTGAACCCCTCCAGAAACGCTATTAGAGCCCCCCCCAAAGCTATAACCCCCCCCCCAAAGCTGCCCCGAGGCTACGCTGACCCTGCAGACACCCCGAAACCCCCCCAAAATCCCCCTCTGGGGCTACGCTGACCCTGCAGACACCCTGAAACCCCCCCTAAATCCCCCCCAGAGCCCCACTGACCCTGCAGACACCCCGAAACCCCCCTAAATCCCCCCCCAGAGCCCCACTGACCCTACGGACACCCCAAAACTCCCCCTAAATCCCCCCCCAGAGCCCCACTGACCCTACGGACACCCCAAAACTCCCCCTAAATCCCCCCCCCAGAGCCCCACTGACCCTACAGACACCCTGAAACCCCCCCTAAATCCCCCCCGAGACCCACTGACCCTGCAGACACCCCAAAACCCCCCCTAAATCCCCCCCCAGAGCCCCACTGACCCTACAGACACCCCAAAACTCCCCCTAAATCCCCCCCCCGAGCCCCACTGGCCCTACGGACACCCCAAAACTCCCCCTAAATCCCCCCCCGAGCCCCACTGACCCTACGGACACCCCAAAACTCCCCCTAAATCCTCCCCCAGAGCCCCACTGACCCTGCAGACACCCCAAAACTCCCCCTAAACCCCACCCCAGAGCCCCACTGGCCCTACGGACACCCCAAAACTCCCCCTAAATCCCCCCCCGAGCCCCACTGACCCTACGGACACCCCAAAACTCCCCCTAAATCCTCCCCCAGAGCCCCACTGACCCTGCAGACACCCCAAAACTCCCCCTAAACCCCACCCCAGAGCCCCACTGGCCCTACAGACACCCCAAAACCCCCCTAAATCCCCCCCCAGAGCCCCACTGACCCTACGGACACCCCAAAACTCCCCCTAAATCCCCCCCCCGAGCCCCACTGACCCTGCAGACACCCCAAAACCCCCCCTAAATCCCCCTCTGGGGCTACGCTGACCCTGCAGACACCCCAAACCCCCCTGAATCCGCCTCCCAGAGGCTGTGCTGCCCCCCCCGCCCCCCAGCCCTGCGCCTGGCGGTGCCGTGCCCAGCCGGGGGGGGTGGGAGGGGGGGGTTTCTCCCGGTGCCTCACCTGAAGGCTAGAAACAGTCAGGCGGCGGGCGGCGTCGCAGGGGGCCGTGGCCGCCACCACGAAGGGGCTCTCGGGGATGTGCTCCTCGTTGAACTTCACCGACACCTCGTAGTCGCCTGGGGCCGGGGCCGGGGGGGGACACAGCGTTAGTGGGAGGGGGGGCGGGTGTCCCTGCCTGCCCCTGACCCCCCCCCAACCTCCACCCCAACCCAACCCCCCCCCCGGCCCCGTACCGGGCTCCTGGACGACGTAGGAGACGCCGCAGGATCCGTCCTTGCGGTCCTCGAAGGCGATCTCGGCTTTGCTGGGTCCCTCCACGGCGATGGAGAGGCCCCCGGCCCCCGCCTCCCGCGTCCAGATGCTGAATTCGGCTGGGGGGGGAGGTGGGGGGGGGTGTCAGGGCCCCCTCCGAAGGCTTGACACCCCCCCGCCCCCAATCTCGGGGGAAAGCCCCCCGGTTCCTCCCCAGCTGGGCCAGTTCGAGGGACCCGGGGCCAGTCGAGGAGCCCGGGATGGATTTAGGGGAGCTCCGGGTTTTGGGGGGGGGGGGGGAGCCTCAGATGGTTTTGGGGAGCCCCAGTTAGGATTTGGGGAGCGCCCCCCCTGATTTTGGGGAGCCCCAGATGGAGTTAGGCAGACCCTAGGGGTCTCAGGGAGCCCTACAGGGAATTGGGGAGCCCCCCCGTGGGTTTCGGGGAGCCCCAGATGGATTTGGGGAGCCCCCCATAGATTTTGGGGAGCCCCTACGGTTTTCAGGGAGCCCCAGATGGATTTGGGGAGCCCCCCGTGGGTTTTGGGGAGCCCTAGATGGATTTGGGGAGCCCCCCATAGATTTTGGGGAGCCCCTATGGTTTTCAGGGAGCCCCAGATGGATTTGGGGAGCCCCCCCGTGGGTTTTGGGGAGCCCTAGATGGATTTGGGGAGCCCCCCATAGATTTTGGGGAGCCCCTACGGTTTTCAGGGAGCCCCAGATGGATTTGGGGAGCCCCCCATAGATTTTTGGGGAGCCTCTATGGGTTTCGGAGAGCGCCCCATGAGTTTTAGGGAGCCCTAGATGGATTTGGGGAGCCCCCCCATCGATTTTGGGGAGCCCCCACAGTTCTCAGGGAGCCCCCCCCAGGTTTGGGGGAGTTCTAGATGGATTTGGGGACCCTCCCGCGGGTTTCGGGGAGCCCCAGTTCAGATGAGGGAGCCCCCCCCAGGTTTGGGGGAGGCCCTCACGGAGTCGGGGGATTTGGGGAGCCCCCCCCAGGCAGGTTGAGGGTCCCCAGCTGGGCTTGGGGGAGCCCTGGGTGAGTTTTGGGGCGCCCGGAGCGGGTTGGGGTTCCACCCCGGGAGGGGGTTCGGGGGCCGTCGCAGGGTCGGGGCAGCCCGGCGGGAGTCGGGGAGCCCCCCGGGGGGGCGTCGGGCGGGTTTTGGGGTGCCCCCCACTCACCTGGCACGCCGGCCTCGGCCCGCTCGAGGCCGGGCCCCCCGGCGCGGACCTTGTGGGCGCCGCCCTCGCCCATGGGCCCCACGGTGAACTGGAAGGGGCTGCCCGGGACGTGCTGCCCCCGGTCCTTGACGCTGACCGAGTGGACGCCGGTCTCGGCGGGGACGAAGCGGATGCTGTAGGCGCCGCCCTCCCCCTCCAGCACTTGGGCCGCCACCGCCTGCCCCGAGGGGCCCGTCACCACCGCCGTCACCTCGTGGGCGCTCAGCTCTGCCGAAAACGGGGGGACGGGGGTGTCATAGGGGCGAGGGGGGGGGATATGTCCTGCCAGAAGAGGTCCCCGGGGTCCCTCCGTGCGTCCCCGCTCCGTCCCATGGGGGTTCTTGGGCGACCCCCCCCATATCTCCGGGGTCACCCTGTGGGTCCTTGGGGTGTCCCAGGGGCTTCGAGGGACCTCCAAAGGGTCCTTGGGGGGGTCCCAGAGGCTTCTTGGGACCCCCCTGTGCCCCTGGGAACCTCCAAAAGGTCCTTGGGGGGGTCCCAGGGGCTTCTTGGGACCCCCATGTGTCCTCGGGAACCCCCAAAGGGTCCTTGGGGGGGGTCCCAGGGGCTTCTTGGGACCCCCATGTGTCCTCGGGAACCCCCAAAGGGTCCTTGGGGGGGGTCTCAGGGGCTTCTTGGGACCCCCATGTGTCCTTGGGAACCCCCAAAGGGTCCTTGGGGGGGTCACAGAGGCTTCTTGGGACCCCCCTGTGCCCCTGGGAACCTCCAAAAGGTCCTTGGGGGGGGTCCCACGGGCTTCTTGGGACCCCCATGTGCCCCTGGGAACCTCCAAAGGGTCCTTGGGGGTCCCAGGAGAGCCCACAGACCCTCTCCTACCCCCCGACAGGTGCCTGGGGCGCCCCCCAACTGCCCCAGCAGCCTCCTGAGCCCCCCCCCAGGGACACTGAGGGACCCTTAAAGGCTCAGGGACCCCCCAGGGCTTGCTGAGCCGCCCCCCCCAGGGCCACTCAGGGGTCCCATGGTGCTTGCGAAGCCCCCCAGGGACACTGAGGGACCCTTAGATGGTCACTGGGACCTTTCAGGGACAATCGGTGGCCCCAGGGCTTGCTGAGCCCCCCCCAGGGATGCTCAGGGCCCCCACGGGGCTCTTTGGCACCCCTCAGGCCCCCCCCAAGGACCCCACTGGTATTGCTGAGCCCCCCCAGGAACACTCAGGGCCCCCATGGGGCACTCAGGGCCCCCCCGGGGACGCTCAGGGCCCCCATGGGGCTCTCTGGGACCCCCCGAGAACAGTCAGGGACCCCTCGGGGCTTGCTGAGCCCACCCCCCCCCCAGCCCCGTGAGGCTCAGGGCCCCCCCGTCCCCGCTCACCCGGCATCTTGAGGCTGAGGTCGCAGGCGGTGCCCACGCTGGCCTCGGGGGGGGCGCGGCGCCGGCGCGTGATGCTCTCCTTCACCCGCCCCTCGCCCGTCACCTTCACCGAGAAGGGGCTCCCTGCGGGGGGGGGGAGGGGGGGTGTCACACCAGTCCCCCTCCCGGTACCCCCAGCTCCCTCCCCAACGCCCCCCCGGTACTCCTCATCGCCCCCAGCACCCTCCCGCCGCGCTCCCAACAACCCAAGTACCCCCCCCCCAGTGCCCCCAGTGGCCCCAGGACCCTGCTCCAGCTCCTCCCGTTGCTCCTATACACCCTCCCCGTGCCCCTCCCGGTACCCCCCGAGTCCTCTCCCGGTGCTTCCAGTAAGCAAATTACCCCCCCCGGTGCCTCCAGCTCCCCCCCCCGCCCCCGGTGAGCCCAGCGTGCCCCCCCGGTTCCCACCGGGGACGTGCTGGTCGCCGAACTTGACGGAGATGATGTAGTTGCCGGGCTCGGTGGGGCAGTAGGAGACGCGGCAGGTGCCGTCCTCCAGCTCCTCGGTGGTGATGTCCACCTTGCTGGGGCCCTCGATGGAGAGGCTCAGCCCCCCGTAGCCTGGGGAGGGGGAGCGCCGTCAGCGGGGACCCCCCACACCCCCCCCTCAGCGCCTGTGTGTGTCCCCCCCCCGCCCCACCCCCAGCTCCCGCGGGAGGGGGACGTACCGGCGTCGCGGGTGTCGATGGTGAAGTGCGCGGGCTCGAAGGTGCGTCCCTCGCGCAGGCCGGGCCCCGTCACCCGCACCCGGCTGGCGTCCCCCAGCTCGGCCTGGCTGATGGTGACCGAGACGGGGCTGCGGGCCAGGGGCTGGCCCCCCCGCGAGATGTGCACCAGGTGCTCCCCCACCTCCTGCGGCACGAAGGAGATGCCTGCGGGGACGGGGACGGTGGCCTCAGGACAGGGGATGCCGTCAGCGGGGTTACGGGGACAGGGCGGGGGACAAGCATCACGGTACGGGGACGCGGATGGGACCGGGCATGGGGACACGAGGGACACAGGGGGCAGGGGGACATGGGGACACAGGTCGGAGCAGGGGGACAGGGGCGTCAGGACAAGGGGACGCAGCACGGGGACACTCATCGGGGTATGGGGACACGGCGGGAGACAAGCATCATGGTATGGGGACACTGGGGACACTGGCATCACGGTACGGGGACGCGGATGGGACCGGGCATGGGGACACGAGGGACACGGGGGGCAGGGGGACACGGGGACACAGGTCGGAGCAGGGGGACAGGGGTGTCAGGACAAGGGGACGCAGCACGGGGACACTCATCGGGGTACGGGGACACGGGGGACAGAGGCGTCGCAGGACGGGGACGCGGGGACATCAGGAGAAACCGCAGGGGCACCGGAGCTGGCCGGGCTCTTCGTGCCCCAACCATGAGGGGACGGTGACCGCGTCCCTGCGTCCCCAAGGCCCCTCCGTGTCCCCCTCGTGTCCCCTCGCTCAGCGGCAGCGGCGTTGGAGCCGGCCGGGCTCCTCACAGCCCGACAGCGAGGGGAGGGGACAGCGTCCCCGTGCGTGTCCCCCCCCAGTGTCCCCCCCCTCACCGATGTGGCCGTTGCGGAGCCGCTTGAGCTGGCAGGGCTCCTTGCGGCCCGAGGGCGCGGTGACGGTGGCCGTCAGCTGGCTCAGGTCCGTCTCCCCGATGTCCAGGGGGATGTCGGCCGAGGCCCCCACCTTCAGGTGGGACAGGCGCAGGCTGTCGTCACCTGCGGGGGGGGGGGGGGGGGGGGGGTTAACACGGCACCCCCAAACGCCCCGGGCTGCCCCAGGCCCTCCCCAGGGACCCCCAGGACTGCCCCGAGTCCCCTGGGGGGGTTCAGATCCACCCCCGGATCCATCCCAGGGACCCCCAGAACGGCCCCAGGTCCCCTGGGGGGGCTCGGATCCACCCCCAGGGACCCCCAGAACGACCCCGAGTCCCCTGGGGGGGTTCAGATCCACCCCCAGATCCATCCCAGGGACCCCCAGAACGGCCCCACGTCCCCTGGGGGGGCTCAGATCCACCACCAGGGACCCCCAGAACGACCCCGAGTCCCCTGGGGGGTTAAGATCCACCCCTGGATCCATCCCAGGGACCCCCAGAACGATCCCGAGTCCCCTGGGGGGGTTCAGATCCACCCCCGGATCCATCCCCGGGACCCCCAGAACGGCCCTGAGGCTCCTCGGGGGTTAAGATCCACCCCCGGATCCACCCCAGGGACCCCCAGAACAGCCCCGAGTCCCCCGGGGGCCCCCCAGGAGCAGCCGAAGGGCCTCCGTGCGCCCCCCCCGGCCCCGTACCGGTGATGCGGGCGGTGAAGGGGCTGCCCGGGATGTGCTTGTCGTTGTACTTGACCACGATGCTGTAGTCGCCGGGCAGCACGGGCAGGTAGGAGACGCTGCACGTCCCGTCCTGGTTGTCGGTGCAGCTGATCTCCGCCTTGGAGGGACCCTCCACGGCCAGCGACAGCCCTCCTGGGGGGGTCGGGAGCACACGAGGGGGTTCAGGGGGGGGTCTGCGCCCGCCGGGGAGGAGCCGGGCGCCCGGCGGGACCCCCCTGGGGGCTCACCCTCGCCGGCGTCCTTGGTGTTGACGGTGAAGGTGGCCGGTTTGTTGACGGTGCCGTGGATGAGGCCGGGGCCGTAGGCGGTGACGTGGCCGCTGTTGACGTAGTCCACGTAGAACTGCAGGGGGCTGCCTGGGGGGGGGACACGGGGGCAGGGGGGGGGACACACGGGGGTTGTCAGGGGGGCACTGAGACACCCCCTCCCCCACTCCCCCCGCTGCCACAGAAGGCTCCTCGGGGATGCAGGGACGTCCCAAGGGACACACGGTGCCACACACGGCACCCCCGGGGCCACGATACTTCAATGAGACCCCCCCCAAACCCCCCCCCCCCGTTGCCCCCCCCGCCCCTACCTGGGATGTGCATGTTCTCGTAGCGGATGTCCATCTCGTGCAGGCCGGCCTCGGTGGGGGCGAAACGCACCGTCACCGTCCCGTCCTTGTTGTCCGTGATGTCGGGCTTGGCCACCTTCCCCGAGGGCATCCGCACCTCCCCTGGGGGGGGGCACAGGGGGGGTCAGCGGTTACGGGGACCCTGGGGGGGGGATGGGGACCTCCCAGGGGGACCCTTGGGAGACACGGGCTGCCTTGGGGACCCCCCCGGGAGCATCTTAGCTGTCTTGGGGACCCCCTGGTGGGACCTGGGACCCCTGGGAGGACCTGGCTGCCTTCGGGAGGACCTGGGGGGGGGGGAGCGGGCTTTGGGGACCCCCCCAGAAGGACTCAAGGGAGGGCTGGGGACCCCACAGGTCTCGGGGACCCCCTGGGGACCCGGGTGGTTTGGGGGTCACCCCACCCAGAGGACTTTGGGGACCCTCCGGGGGGTGCTCAGCTGTTTTGAGGACCCCCGGGGGACAAGACTGTTGGTGTCGGGGAACGCCCCGGGGGGGGGTTGGGGGGTGTTTTGGGGCGCTGGCCCCCCCCTCACCCGTGATCTCGCCCTTCTTGATGGTGAAGGGGATGACGAGGTCGAAGGGGCGCAGCCCGGCCATGTCCAGCCCGTTCACCCCCAGCAGCGGCCGGTCGGTCGCCTGCGCAAACGAGTTCGTTAGCGGATGCCGGTTTCCGCCCCCCCCCCCGCCCCCCCGCCTCGTTATCTCCCCTGTTATCTCACCCGCCGCCCGGCTCGCACGCTCCCCGCACGCTCCTCGCACGCTCCTCGCCGGCTTGGCGCCCTGCCTGCCCGACGCGTGCCCCGCGCGCTGCCTGCCCGCGACCTCCCGTCGCACGCTGCCCACCGCCTCGCACGCCCCCCCCCGCCCCCCCCCGCCCTCGCACGCTCCCCCCCGCGCGACGCCCCCGGCGCACTCACCATGACCTGGAAGGGGCTGTTGGGGATGTGCTCGCCGCCGAAGCGCACGCAGATGACGTACTTGCCGGGCTGGGGGGCGGTGTAGAAGATGTCGAAGGTGCCGTCGGGGTTCTCCACCACGTCCACGTCCACCTCGGAGCCGTCGGGGGTGCAGACGGTGCAGGTCACCTTGCCCTTGCCGGCCGCCTTGGCGTCCACCGTGATCACCGTCTCCTCCCCGATCTGGATGGTGGGGCCGATGCCCGCTCCTGACGGGGAGGGGGGGGGTGACTGCCCGCCCCGGGGTGGGGGGGGGGCACCCCCAAACCGGCCCCGCGCGCCCCGCCGGTGCTGCCCACCCCCCGAGGCTGGGGTCGACCTGAGCCCCCCGGGCGGGCTGAGCACGGGGAAACTCGCGCCGCGCCACGGGAAGGGGGACAATTAGGCGTTAACGAGGCATGGACCCCCCCCCCCCCCATCCCACACCCTCATTGTGGGGGTCCCCTCTGCCCCCTGGGGGCAGCCAGGCACCCCCAAACGCCCCGGGACCCGTGTGGGGCCAGGGGAGCCCCCAGCGATGGGGGGTCCCCAATGACAACGGGCCGAGCCAGGGACCCCCCCAAAACGTTCAGGCTGTGGGCACAAGGGCCCCCCCCCCCCCCGGATTAACGAGGTTGGGGGGATGCCCCGTAATTAGGGCAGGGCCAAAGGGGGCCCCTGATATTGGACTGAGGGGGGCCCCCGAGAGCGAGCAGAATTGAGGGGTCCCCCCATGTTGAACAAGGTCTGGACCCCCCCAATTAAGAGAGAACCCTGATTGTTAAAATGACGCTGGGGTGGGGGGGGGGAGCCCAGATATGAAGTCTGGGGGGGCCCCTCACCATTTAACGAGGTCGGGGGGACCCCTCCACAACTTAAGGTGCCCCCGGTATTAAACGGGGCCCGAGGGTCCCCCAAAATGAGGCCCCGGCCCCTCGCCGGGGGGGCGGGGGGGGTAGTTTTGGGGTGCGGGGAGGGGGTGAGGCGTGTGCCCCGACGCCAAGCGAGCCATGCCGTGAGCTTACCTAAGCCGTGACCTCCGATGGAGACTACAGCGTGGCGGGGGGGGTGGGGTGGGGTGGGGTGGGGGGAACGCAGGGAAGGGGTGGGGGGGGGGGACGGGACGTGGGGTGGGCAGAGAAGCAAGAAATCCAGTGAGACACACGTGGTGAGACCCCCCCGCCCCCCCTCCCCGTGCCCCCCACCGCCCTCCCCGCTCGCCCTGTGTGTCCCCCCCCGGCCCCGGCCCGCGGTGACTCGGCTGGAAGCGGGCGGTGGGTGTCCCCGTGTTGTGTCCCGTCCCCCCCCCCCCGGCCCCCAACACCGGCGGCGGCGCTTACCGGTGACGGTGCACTTGCTGGCGTCGCCGGCGGGCACGGCGCGGATGCGGTAGGGGGAGTAGGGGATCTCGTCCCCCCCGTACTTGATGAGGATGGTGTAACGCCCCGTCATGTCGGGGACGTAGGACACGGTGTAGGTGCCGTCCTGGTTGTCCCGGATCGTCGCCTTCTTGGGCTTGCCCTCGGGGTCCTGCGGGGAGGCGCAAGTCAGCGGCCCGGTCGCCCCCCCCCCCACCGCGGCGTGTCCCCCCCCAGCCCCAGCCCCGCGGCCCACCGTGATCTGGACGGCCAGCAGCCCCTCGCCGGCGTCCTTGGCGTCGATGGTGAACTCCACGGGGAGGCTGGCGGGCACCCCCGTGGTGTTCAGCCCGGGGCCGCTCGCCTTCACCTTGCTGGCGTCGTGCGTGGGCAGCGCCTTCACCTTGAAGGGGCTGAGAGAGAGGGGGGTGGGGGGCGTCAAACCGGCCCCCCCAAAAACCCCCAGCACACCCCCCCGGCTCCGCCGTGTCCCCCCTCCTCACCTGCGGGGCACCTCCTCGTCGCCGTAGCGCACCGAGATGGTGTAGGGCCCTTCGCGGGAGGGGACGTAACTGACCCGCTGCGTCCCGTCCCCGTTGTCCGCCACGTCCACGGGCTCCACCACGCCTGGGGGCGGTGGGGGGGTCAGGGCACCCCCAGACCGCTTGGTGCACCCCGACGCGCCCCACGGCACCCCTGCAGTGCTCCCTGGGGCACCCCAAGACCCTACAGGGGGCCCTGAGACCCCCTGTGGCGCCCCAAGACCCCGGCGGTACCTCACCGGGCACCCCGCGACTCCCCACTCAGTGCCCCGGGGCTCCCTGTGACGTCCCCCGGGGCACCCCGAGAGCCCCCGGGGCACCCCGACGCCTCCTGTGACATCCCATTGGGCACCCTAAGGCCCCCCAGGGGCAGTTTGGGGCCCCCCAGGGCACCCCCAAGAGCCCCCCAAACCCTGAGCCAACACAGCTCCCGTGGGGCACCCTTTGTACCAGCTCCCCCCTCGGATCAGGGGTACCGCAAACGCCCCCCAGCCCCGAAACAGGGGTGCCCCCGGCCCCCTACGCGCCCCCCCCCCCGCCACTGACCTTTGGGGCCCTGGACCTTAACGTCCAGGGGGGCGACGCCGGCCTTGCTGGTGTCGACGGTGAAGGTCTGGGGCACGTTGGCTCTCACCGCGCCCGGCGTCAGCCCCGGCCCCGCGCACTTCACCTTGGACGAGTCCACCACGTCCGTCACCGGCACCTTGAAGGGGCTCCCTGGGGGCGCAGGGGGGGCCGTGAGCGTCGGGGGGGGGGCGACGTGGCCACCTCCCTCGCGCGGGTTTCCCCCGGCACCCCCCCAGCGCTCACCGGGGACCTGGTGGCCGCCATAGGTGACGTTGAGGCTGTAGGTGCCCGGCTCGTAGGGGACGTACTCCACCGAGCAGCTCCCGTCCTTGTTGTCCGTGCAGGACATCTTGGCCTCCGAGGGACCCTCCACCGCCAGGCCCAGCCCCCCCGTGCCGGCACCCCTGGGGCGGGGGGAGCGGGGGGTCAGCTGGGGCGCCCCCAAACCCCCCCGGTCCCCAGGAGGGGCTGGATGGTACCGGGGGGGGGAAGTTTAGGGGGCTCTGGGGGGAGCGTTTAGGGTATGGGGAGGTTTGGGGGGGGAATAGAGAGAGGACTCGGGGTACGGGCAGGATTTAGGGGACACTGGGAGAAGGATTTGGGGAACGGGGAGGATTTAGGGGACACCAGGGGGAGAATTTGGGGAACAGGGAGGATTTAGGGGACACTGGGAGAAGGATCTGGGGTATGGGGAGGATTCAGGGGACACCAGGGGGAGGATTTAGGGAACGGGGAGGATTTAGGGGACACTGGGAGAAGGATCTGGGGTATGGGGAGGATTCAGGGGACACCAGGGGGAGGATTTAGGGAACGGGGAGGATTTAGGGGACACCAGGGGGAGGATTTGGGGAACGGGGAGGACTTAGGGGACACCAGGGGGAGGATTTGGGGTGCGGGGAGGATTTAGGGGACACCAGGGGGAGGATTTGGGGAACGGGGCTGTTCCAGGGGACACCAGCAGAAGGATCTGGGCAGGGAAAGGCGCCTACGGGCAGAGCTGGGGCACCCGCGATGGATTTCGGGGGAGCCGGGAAGAAGACTTGGGGCGGAGGAGGCTGCAGAGGAGCGGGGAGGGGGGCGTGTGGGGTACGGGGGTGCTGGTGGCGACGGCGGGGGGGGTCTCACCGGGTCTCCACGGTGAACTTGTTGGGCTGGTTGGTGGTGCCGCTCTGGATGCCGGGGCCGTGGACGCGGACGCGGGCCGGGTCGCAGCCCTCGGTGACGGGGACGCGGAAGGGGCTGTGCGGCACCGGGCTGCCGCCGTAGCTCACGTCCACCGTGTGCACCCCTGGGGACGGCGGGGACAGCGAGGACGTCACCCCGAGGCGGCGGGGGCCGCGTCCCCCGTCCCCGCGCACCCCCCGGCGCCTCACCCTCCTCGTAGGGAGTGTACTCCACGTGGTAGGTGCCGTCGCCCCGGTCCTCCACGAAGGTCTCGGTGACGTTCCCCGAGGGGTTGGACACCCGCGTCTTCACGTGGGGGCCCCCGGTTTTGCTCAGCGCCCGGGCGTCCACGTCGAACTCCGTCACCGCCTCCCTGAACACGCCTGGGGGACGGCGGGGACACACACACACACGCACACACGTGTCAGGGCGGCTGCACCCCCTCCCGGCGTCCCCGGCGTCCCCCCCGGCCCCGCGCTCACCCTTGCCCTCCACGCCGGGGCCGTAGACCTTGACGCCGGCGGTGTCGACGGCCGGCTCCACCCGGACCTTGCTGGGGAAGTGGGGGACGGGCTGCCCGCCGTACTCCACGGTGATGGTGTAGACGCCGGGGCTGAGCGGGGTGTAGGCGATGGTGTAGGTGCCGTCGCCGTTATCCTCCACCCGCACCTCGGCGCGGGCCCCCGCTTCCGAGGTGATGCCGATGGTCAGCTCGGCCGTGCCGGCCCGGCTGCAGTCCACGCGGAAGTGGCCCGGTTGCCCGGCCGTGGCACCTTCTAGCCCCGGCCCCGAGCACGTCACCTTGGAGGCGTCGAAGGGGGCGCGGACGGGGGCGCGGAAGGGGGAGCCGGGGACGTGGGCGCCGGCGAAGAGGATGTTGATGTTGTAGTCGCCGGGCTCGGTGGGCAGGTAGGAGACGGAGCAGGTGCCGTCCCCGTTGTCCAGGCACTCGATCTTGGCCTCGCAGGGACCCTCCACCGTCAGCCCCAGGCCCCCCGTGCCCGCCCCCTTGGTGTCGATGGTGAAGGGGGCCGGCACCCCGGCCAGCCCCCCCTGCAGCCCCGGCCCGAAGGCGCGAACCTGCGGGGAGAGCGGCCACCGCGTTGGGCGGGGGGGGCCTTGCTGGGGACCCCCCGGATGGCGGGGACCCCCCTTAGAGGGGAGGCGTGGTGCCGGCGACTGCCCGGCCCCCGGGGGCTGCTCTGATCGGGGACCCCCGTCACCACGGGCACGCTCTTACTGGGCCCCCCCAGCCCCTGGGGACCCCCCTCACCGGGGACACGCCCTTATTGGGGTCCCCCATCACCGGGGACGCGCTCCCACTACGGACACCCAACCCTTGGGGACCCCCCCGTAAGCAGGGACGCCCCCTTACCGAGGACCCCAACCACCCTTACCGTGCCACCCCCCCGTCCCCTGGGGAACCCCCCCATCCCCATCTCCATCCTGGGGCTCCCCATCCCAAAAGCAGACCCCCCCCCGGCACCCCCCATCCCTTGGGGACCCCCCCCATTCCCCAAGCCAGACCCACGGCACCCCCCATCCCTTGGGGACCCCCCCCATTCCCCAAGCCAGACCCACGGCACCCCCCATCCCTTGGGGACCCCCCCATTCCCCAAGCCAGACCCACAGCACCCCCCATCCCTTGGGGACCCCCCCATTCCCCAAGCCAGACCCACGGCACCCCCCATCCCTTGGGGACCCCTCCATTCCCCAAACCAGACCCACGGCACCCCCCTCTCCCCATGCCGTGGGGGGAGCGGCAGGGGGGCCCGGACCCACCTTGGAGGGGTCGGTGGGGGGCACGGCCTCGACGGGGAAGGGGCTGCCGGGGACGGGGACGCCGTCGTAGGTGACCTCCACCTGGTAGGGCCCCTCCTCGCGGGGGATGAAGCGCACCAGGCTGTTGTCGGGGCTCAGCCCCGGCTCCACCGTGCAGGGCACCGGCTTGCGGGAGGGGGCCGTGATCTTGGCCCCCACCTTGCCCTGGCCCCCCGCGCCCTTGGACTTCACCGTGAACTCCTGGTCCTTCCCCACCTCCAGCTCTGCGGGATGGGGCGGGGGGGGGGGGGGGAAACACAACCGCAGCCTGCTCAGGGGGGCGAACCCCACGATGGGGGCTCCCCCCTGCCGAAAACACCCCACTCCCAAAGTAAACACCCAACGGAAAACACCCCGCCCCGCCCCCCAATTCCTCTATGGGGAGGGAGCCCCCAACCCCCCCACCCAAAATCCTCTCAGGGGAGGGTGCCCCCCAAACCCCCCCCCCCCCAACCACCCTCATTCCCCCATCTGTCCCCCCAGAATTGCCCCCAGCCCCATAGGACGCCCCCATCCCCAAACCACCCCTGGCTCCCCCACCCCAAAAGCCCCCCCCAGCCCCCGAGCCCCCCCTAAAAGGGGCTTCTGAGTGGCCCCCCCCCAGGGACCCCCCCGCCGTACTGTCGTCCAGGCCGGAGATCTTGATCTTGCCCAGGTCGAGGGTGGGGGCCACCCCCACCGTGAAGGGGCTCTTGGGGATGGGGTCGCCCCCGTAGGTCACCGACACCCCCAAATTACCCTGGGGGGGGGGGGGGGAAGAGAGAGGGGGTGGTGTGACTGCGGGGGTGCCCCCCACGCCAGGGACGGCAGAGGGGGACACGGCCCCCCCCGCCCCCCAGCGCTGCACAGATGGGGGTCGGGGCCCCCACATTGCAACAGGAGGGGGCATTTTGGTGACGGGTGTGGGGATTTTGGGGTGCCCCCTCCCCGTACCTGCTGCAGGGGGGTGTAGTGGGGGGTGTAGTGGGGGGTGCCCCCCCGTACCTGCTGCAGGGGGGTGTACTTGACGGTGTGGGTGCCGTCGTGGTTGTCGATCACCTCCAGGTCCCGCACGGCCTCTCCCTTCCCGGGCCCCGTCACCTGCACGTCCAGGGGGGCCCGTCCCCCCGCCTTGGCGTTCACCGTGAAGTGGGTGGGCTTCCCCAGCTCCACACCTGCGGGGGGGCAGACGGTGAGGGGGGAGGGGGGTGGGGGGAATCCCCAAATCCCTGCCGGGACCCCCCCCACCCCCGCCATGGCACTGCCCAACTCACCGGAGCGGCTGAGGCCGGGTCCCTCCGCCTTCACCTTGCTGGCGTCGTGCGAGGGGTCGACCTTGATCCGGATGGGGCTGGTGGGGGTGGCCTGCGGGGAGGGACCCCAGAATCAGCCCCCCCCGCACCCCAAAACCCCTCGTGGGGGACACCCCGCCCACCCCCCTCCTCCCCCGTCCCCACCTGGTCGGCGAAGAGCACCATGTGGTGTAGGCGCCGGGGCCGCGGGGGGTGTAGCGCACGGTGAAGGTGTCGTTGTCGTTGCGGATGATGTCGAAGTCGATGTCGGCCTCGGCCGGGCCCACCACCCCCGGGCGCACTTGATCCCGATGCTCACGTCCCCTGGGGGGGGGGGGGGAGAGGGGCATCCCGGGGGGGTCATCAGCACCCCAAAAACCCCCCGGGACCCTCGGGTACCCCCGAAACACCCCCAGAGACCCTCTGACAGCCCCAAACCCCAGCACCCGCTCCCGCCACCCCACAGACACCCCCCTGGCTGCCCCAGCCCTCCGGCACCCCCCTAACCCCCCCGAGCCCCCTCCCCAGACACCCAATTCCCCCCCCCAGCCCCCCAAACCCCCCCAGGGATCCTCTGGCACCCCCAAACTCCCCCACGGACCCTCCTGCCACCCCACAGACACCCTTCTGCCTGCTCCAGCCCTCCCCAAGCCCCCTTCATCTCTCCAAACCCCCTCCCTGCCCCCCCCAGCCCCCCAAAACCCCTCGCTGCCCCCCCCCAGCCCCCCAAACCCCCTCGCTGCCCCCCGGGGCTCACCCTGCCCGGCCTCGGTGCAGTCCACGGTGAAGTAGGTGGGCTCGTGGGCCTTCAGCCCCGTCTTGGCCACGCCGGGGCCGTAGACTTTCACCTTGTGGGGGTGGCTGCCGGCCCCCACGCCCACCTGCGGGATTGGGGGGGTGGGGGTCAGGCCCGCTGCCCCCCCAGGGCAGCTAAGACACACCCCCCCCCAAGGTTTTGGGGACCCCCCCCCTCACCCGGAAGGGGCTCTGGGGGATGTTCACGCCCCCCCAGGACACCATGGCCGTGTGCTTGAGGGGCTTCTTGGGGACGTAAGAGCAGCTGTAGGTGCCGTTGCCGTTGTCCTTGACGGAGACGTCCACGGGGTTGCCCTCTGCGTCCTGTGGGGGGAGGACACGGCACGGGGGGGGGGGTCAGCACCCCCAAAACCCACCCTGAGCCCCCCCAAATCCCCCCCCCACCCCCCTTCTCCACCGCTGGGCCTCCAGACCCACCCCGCGGCCCCCCCAGCGACACCGCCTCTACGCTGGGGCTCCCAAATCCTCGCAGCGCCCCCCCAAAACCCCCTTGTACCTCATCCTAACTGGGGCTGCGCCCCCACACCCCCCCAGCGGCACCCCAACCCCCCCACAGCCCCCCCCCCAAACCCTCCCTGCGCCGCCTCCCCTGCGCCCGGGCTCCCAAGTCCTTCCAAAACCACATAAATCCCCCAAATCTGCCCTTCCCGGGAGGGTGCCCCGCAAACCCCCCCAACAGGCCCCCCCTCCTGTGCCGTGCCCCCCCCCGTCACCTGCATCTGCACTTTGAGGGGTCCCTTCCCCCCGTTTTTGGCGTCCACCGTGAACTCGGCGGGTTTGTTGACGGCACCCCCGTCTTCTCCAGCCCCGGCCCGTGGGCTTTGACCTGAGGAAGGAGGGGGGGGGACGGGCAGAGGGGTTACGGGGGGCTCCCCGGCAGTTGGGGGGGGGGATGTGTCGCTGAGGGGGTGCGGGGGGGTTCCCCCCAAACCTTCTCGGGGAAGGAGTCTCGGGGCGCGGGGCGGATGTCGGCCATGAAGGGGCTGCGGCGGATGTCCTCGTTGTCGCAGAGCACGTGGACGGCGTAGGCGCCCGGCTCCTGGGGCCAGTACCCCGCACGTCGCAGGAGCCGTCCCCGCGGTCGTCGCACTCGATCTTGGCCTGCGAGGGACCCTCCACCGAGAAACCTGGGCGGGGGGGAACAAGGGGGGGGTTGGGGGGGGTCAGGGTGCCCCAAAGCACCCCCCCGGGGGTCCACGAAGAGCTGGGGCGCCGAGCCCCACGGCCGCCATCAGCCGACACGGCTGGGACACGCAGAGCCCGGCGAGGGGCTACGGAGACCCCAAAGCACCCCCGAAACCCCCAAAGGAGCCCCCGAGACCCCTCAGAGACCCCAAAGCGCCCCCAAAATCCCCAGAGGAGCCCCCGAGACCCCTCAGAGACCCCAAAAGCCCCCCCAAAACCCTCAAAGGAGCCCCCGAGACCCCTCAGAGACCCCAAAGCGCCCCCAAAACCCTCAAAGGAGCCCCCGAGACCCCTCAGAGACCCCAAAGCCCCCCCCAAATCCCCAGAGGAGCCCCCGAGACCCCTCAGAGACCCCAAAGCCCCCCCAAAACCCTCAAAGGAGCCCCCGAGACCCCTCAGAGACCCCAAAGCGCCCCCAAAATCCCCAGAGGAGCCCCTGAGACCCCTCAGAGACCCCAAAGCGCCCCCAAAACCCTCAAAGGAGCCCCCGAGACCCCTCAGAGACCCCAAAGCGCCCCCAAAATCCCCAGAGGAGCCCCCGAGACCCCTCAGAGACCCCAAAGCGCCACCAAAATCCCCAGAGGAGCCCCCGAGACCCCTCAGAGACCCCAAAGCGCCACCAAAACCCCCAGAAGTGCCCAGGAGGCCCCTCAGAGATTCCCCCCCCCCAATACAACCCCAAAGGGGCCTCTGAAAGATTCCAAAGACCCTCTGGACACCCCAAAACCGCTGGAGCCCCCCAGTAGCCCCCCGGGGCCCCCCAATACCCCCCTGAGGCCCCAATTCCCCCCCCCCAAGCCCCTCCAGGAGCCTCCTAACCCCCCAGAGCCCCCCCCCAAAAGCCTCCTTGAGCCCCCTAAGGCATCCCAAAGCCCCCAGAAGGACCCCGGGGAAGACCCCAGGCCCCCCAAACCCCCCAGGAGCGCTCCCCAGCAGCCCCCGGGAGGTCGCCGCCCCCCCAGGACCCCCCCCCCAAGCCCCCCCGTCCCTCACCGAGGGTGCCGACGTCGTCGCCGATGGCCTCCACCACGAAGTCGGCCGACTTGCCCACGACGCCCCCCTCCAGGCCAGGCCCCCAGGCCCGGACCTTCTGGCTGCCGCTCTCAGGGGACACCTTCACCTCGAAGGGGCTGGGGGGGACACACGTGGCGGGGGGGGCGGGTTGGGGCAGGGCCCTACTACAGGCACAGCCCCCCCCTCCCCAAAACAGCCCAGACACCCAAACGACGGCAGCCCCGGCACTGAGGATGGCGCAGCCCGTGACGGTGGCTGGCTCCCGGGCTGGGGGGGGCCACACTACCCCCACTCCCAGTGCCCCCCAGTCCCTCCCAGCGCCCCCCAGCGCTCACCTGCGGGGGATGTGCTGCCCCCCCCAGGTGATCGTCACCGTGTAGGTCCCCGGCGCGGTGGGGAAGTACTCGAAGCCGAAGACGCCGTCCCCGAGGTCCTTCTGCTTCACCGCCTCCGTGCCCTCTGTGGGACACGCGTCAGGGGGCCGCCCCCAAAACCCCGCATTCCCCTCCCCGAAACCCCAGGGACCACCCTCACCCCAAACCCCCTGATCCCCCCTAAAACCCCGCATTCCCCTCCCCAAAACCCAGGGACCACCCTCACCCCAAACCCCCTGATCCCCCCCTAAAACCCCGCATTCCCCTCCCCAAAATCCCAGGGACCATTCCCCCCTCCCAAACCCCCTGATCCCCCCCTAAAACCCCAGATTCCCCCCAAAAACCCCAGATTCCCCCCCAAAACCCCAGATTCCCGCCCAAGCCCCACACCCTCCCCAGTGCCCCCAACACCCCCTTGAATAGGGGGGGGAAGGGCTGCGTCTGGGTACCCCCCAGCCCCTCAGGGTGCCCCAAATCCCCCAGGGCACTCCCAAACCGCCCTCCCTCCCCCCCCCCAAAAGAGGGGAGCCCCCCCCCGGACTCACTGGGGCCCTTGACGGTGACTTTGAGCTCCCCGCTGCCGGCCCCCTTGGTGTACACCTTGAAATCCGCCGTCTCCTTCACCCGCAGCCCCTTGGGCTGCAGCCCCCGCCCCACGGCGCGGCACGCCGAGGGGTTGCAGGCTGTGGGGAGAGGGTCAGGGGGGGCCCCGCCAGCCGGGGACCCCCAAAACACACACCCCACCCCACCCCTCCCCGGGGCACGGGCTGGGAGCGGGAGGGGATGCCGGCATCCGGGGGGGGGGGACCCCAAATGCCACCCCGAGGGCAGGGGCTGGAGGGGGAGAGGGATGGGGGGCAGCGCCCCATGCAATGCGGGGGGCACGCTGGGGGGAGAGGGGGACCCAGGCGTCTGGGGGGGGACCCCCAAACCCGCATTGGGGTACACACCATGGGGAGAGGGTCCAAAAAGGACCCGGGCAGCCGGGGGCACCCCCACACGCGGGCATCCGGGAGCACCCCAAAGGGCGCCGTGGGGATTGGGGGGTTGGAAGAGGGGAGGAGGAGGAGGGACCCAGGTGTCCGGGAGACCCCCCCCGCGCCCCCCCGTACCGTCAGCGGGTCACCCGCGAGGACCCCGGCCAGCGCTTCCCGGACAGACGGGCAGAAGGAGCAGGAGAGGCGGAGAGAGACAGAGCAGAGTCACGGGGGGCCGAGACCCCCCTGCAGCGACAGCCCCGGGCCCCCCGCGTGGAGGGGCAGAGACCCCCCCCACAAGGGCCCGGGGTGGGGCAGAAGCACAGAGACACCCACCCCCCCCGAGTTGGGGGGCAGAAGCGTAGAGACCCCCCGAGCTGGGAAGGACAGAGACCCCCCCCCAGCTCGGAGGGGAGGAGAACGCAGAGCCCCGAGTGGGGGGGCAGCAGGACAGAGACCCCCAAGTCCGGAGGGGACAGAGACCCCCAACTTGTGGGGGGACACACAGAGACCCCACAGTTGAGAGGGAAACAGAGACCCCCAAGTTGGGGGGACAGAGGTCCCCGAGCTGGGAAGGACAGAGACCCCCGAGCTGGGGGGACAGCAGCAGAGAGACCCCCAGCCTGGGGGGGCTGAGGGCCAGAGACCCCCACATGGAGGAGGTGGGGGGGGCAGAGGCGGCCCCCCGGGGCTCACCCTGCCCCACGTTGACGTTGAAGGGGCTCTTGGGGATGGGGGCCCCCCCGAAGGCCACGTGGACGGCGTGGGGCCCCTCGGCCGTGGGGCGGTAGGAGCAGCGGTAGGTGCCGTCCCCGCGGGGCTCCAGCATCGCCTCCACCGTCCCCCGCCGCCCGCTGGGGTCCACGATGGAGACCTCCACCTCGCCCGGCCCCGCGCCTGCCCCCCGACAACGCGTCACCGGGGGGGCGGGGGGACACGATGCCCTCCCCCCCCACCACGGCCACGGCCACCCCCCCGAGGGGGACGCGGCCCCTCACGCTCGCCCTGCCCCGTGGGGACGCGCCATCCCCGACCCGATCCCCCCAGTTCCCTCCAGCCTCCCCACGACCCCCCAGAGCCCCCCCCAAAACCTCCCTGACCCCCCCAGAGCCTCCTCAAAGCCTCCCAGAGCCCCCCTGACCCCCCTCAGATCTCCCCAACACCCTCCAGAGCCCCCCCCCCGAGTCCCCCCAATGCCCCCCCGAGTCCCCCAGAGCCTCCCCAAACCCCCCACGAGCCCCCCAAAACCCCTCGAGCCCCCCCCGGAGCCCCCCCCGGGGCTCACCGGCGGTGAAGATCTCGAAGTAGGTGCTCTTGTTGGCCACGTTGCCCAGGGGCTCGATGCCGGGGCCCTGCGCCGTCACCCGGCCGGCGTCGCCCGCCGCCCGCCCCACCTGCACCTCGAAGGGGCTCTTGGCGATGTGCTGCCCCGCGAAGAGCACCGTCACCTGCGGGGGGGGGGGCCCCGAAAACGGGGGTTGGGGAGCAGAGAACCTCACCGGAGGCCCCAGAAACCTCCCTGGTGGCCCCAAAAACCTCACGGAGGCCCCAAACCCGCCCCAAAACCTCAAAATTCTCACTCTAGACCTCAAAAAGAAAAAAAAAAGAAAAAAAAAAAAAAGAGCAGCACAGCAGGGCCCAAACCAGCCCGAGGGGCCCCAAAATGCCTCAGGACCCCCCCTAAAACACTCCCGGGCCCCCAAGTCCCCACAAAGGCCCCCCCAGCCCCACCTTGTGCACGCCGGTGACTTTGGGGACGTAGGAGACGGAGAACGTCCGGTTCTTGTCGTTGTTGGCCACCACTTTAGCCTGCGGAGGGGGGGGGGAACCGAGCTGTGAGACCCCCCGGGGGGGCCCCAAAAGCCATACAACCCCCCCCGGAGTCCCCACGAAACCCCACAGGGACCCACCTCCCACCCCCAGAGCCCCCACCCCAGCTGACGGACCCCCCCCCCAGCCCTGAACCAACCTCCAGGTCCGTGGTCCTTCGGGGACACCAGGATCTCCCGCTCACCCGCAGCACCCCACGTCACCCCACGGACCCCTCCCCAGCCCCCCCGGCCCCCCCCAGCCCCGTGCCCACCTCCTCGCGGTGCCCGGCGGGGTCCTCCACGTACACCAGCACGTCCCCCTGCCCCGCGCTGATCGTCTCCACCGTGAACTCGGCCCGTTGCTTCACCATGTTCCCCGTGGGCTCGATGCCTGCGGGACCCACCGTCAGCCCCACGGGGGTCTCGGCCCCCCCACCCCCGACGGCGGTCCCAGCCCCATAGCGAGCGGTCCTATGGGGAACAGGGATCTGCCCCACAGCCCCGCTGGGAACAGGGGGGTCCCCCACATCCATAGGGAATGGGAAATGGCTCTATAGGGAATGGGAAATGCCCCAAATCTATAGGTAACCCCGATCCATAGGGTGGCACCCCCCAGCTCTGTAAGAAAGAGGGGGTCCCCCGGACCTATAGGGCACAGGGCAGGTCCCCAAGGCCCTATAGCACATGGGGAGGGGACCAGAGTCTGCAGGGAGCCGGGTCCAGCCCCACAATGTCGTAAAAACCAGAGCGCGACCCCCAGAACGGGTGAGGGGCAGGCAGGAGACTGGGGGGGTCCCGCAGCCCCACGGGGAAGGAAGGGGGGGCCCCCCCTCACCGGGGCCGTAGGCTCGGGCCTTCTTGGGGTTGAGTTTGGGGCGCAGGGGGGCCCCCGGCTTGAGCTTGGCCTTGGGGAACTGCGACAGGTAGGTCATGACCGAGTGCTCGTCCACGTTGGGGTCCACGATCTCCTCGGGGGTGATCACCTGGGGTGGGACACGCGGAGCGGGGGGTCACCGGGCTGCTCCGGGACACGCGGCTCCCCCCCACCGAGAGGGTTTGAGCCCCCCCTGCCCACCTGGGGGATGCCCAGCCACTCGTCGGCCTGCTGCATGGCCTCCCGCGCGTTGTCCACGGGCTTGCTGGGGTCCCACGAGTCCCAGTCGGGGCACAGCCCTGCGGGGACGGACGGGGCGCACGGTCACCAGCGGGGAAGAGGGGGGGGACACACAGCTGCCCCGTGTCCCCTCCCCTGCTAACGCCGTTCTACATTGTCTCTGTGCACCCCGAGGCCACCCCCCGCGTCCCCCCCTGCCCCAAAGGCCGTCACCCACGTCTCCGTAAAGCCCCAGAGCCACCCCCTCTGTGTCCCCGTGCATCCCCAGGGCCACCCCGCTGTGTCCCTGCATGCCCCCAGGGCCATCACCCGTGTCCCCATGAACCCCAGAGCCACCTCCCGCGTCCCCATGCAGCCCCAGAGGCACCCCTATGTCCCCATGAACCCCAGAGCCACCTCCCACGTCCCCATGCACCCCCAGGGCCACCCTCCACGTCCCCATGAACCCCCAGAGCCACCCCTATGTCCCCATGAACCCCCAGGGCCACCTCCCTGTGTCCCCATGCACCCCCAGGGCCACCCTCCACGTCCCCATGAACCCCCAGAGCCACCCCTATGTCCCCATGAACCCCCAGAGCCCCCTCCCTGTGTCCCCATGCACCCCCAGGGCCACCCTCCACGTCCCCATGAACCCCCAGAGCCACCCCTATGTCCCCATGAACCCCCAGGGCCACCTCCCGTGTCCCCATGCACCCCCAGGGCCATCACCCAGATCCTCGTGCACCCCCAGAGCCACCCCCCGTGCCTCCCCACACCCCCCGGACACCCCCGCCGCGTCCCCGTCCCCTCACCGGGCGCGCAGCTGTCGACCAGGGCGCCCAGGGCCCGGCCGCTCTGCCAGTCCTTGCTGAAGTTGGTGATGGGGATCTGGGGCAGGCGGTTCTGGATCCAGCCCAGCAGGCGCTGCTTGGGCGTCTGCCGCTTGGCCTCCTCCTCGTCCTCCTCGTCCCACATGGGCATGGAGATGGAGTAGTGCAGGATCAGCGTCCAGATCAGCCCCAGGATCAGCTTCAGGTTCCCATCCACGATAGCCTTGCTGTCTGCGGGGGGACAGCGGGACAGGGCGTCAGACGCCGCGGGGGCCTGGGGGACAGGGGGGCAGACCCTGCGGGGGCACCAGAGGACGGGGATGCCATGGGGGGACAGGCGGGCAGACCCTGTGGGGCCCTGGGGGACAGGGACGCCATGGGGGGACAGGGGGTCAGACCCCACAGGGCCCCGGGACACCATGGGGGAACAGGGAGTCAGACCCCTGCGGGGCCCCAGAGGACGGGGACGCCATGGGGGGACAGGGGGTCAGACCCCAAGGGGCCCCGGGACACCATGGGGGAACAGGGAGTCAGACCCCTGCGGGGCCCCAGAGGACGGGGACACCATGGGGGGACAGGGGGGCAGACCCTGTGGGGCCCCGGGGGACAGGGACGCCATGGGGGGACAGGGGGTCAGACCCCAAGGGGCCCCGGGACACCATGGGGGGACAGGGAGTCAGACCCCTGCGGGGCTCCAGAGGACGGGGACACCATGGGGGGACAGGGGGTCAGACCCCAAGGGGCCCCGGGACACCATGGGGGAACAGGGAGTCAGACCCCTGCGGGGCTCCAGAGGACGGGGACGCCATGGGGGGACAGCGGGGCAGACCCCCAGGAGATGAGGATGTCGCAGGGTAACGGGGACCAGACCCCCAGGGGACAGGGACACCACAGGGGGACGTGGCGTCAGACCCCCACGGGGCCCTGGGGGACGGGGACACCATGGGGGGACAGGGGGATCAGACCCCTGGAGGACGGGGGGGTCAGACCCCCGGGGGATGGGGACACCTTGGGGGGACACCCCGGGGGGACAGGGACCCAGTGCTGGGGGGGCGTGGCGGGGGGCGCGGGGACAGGGCGCTGTACGTCTGCGCCACGGGGACACACGGGCCACGTGGGGACATGGCACCCGGGGGTGGGATGGAGCCAGCTCCCAGCGGAGGGGGGGGATGACACAAGAGAGTCCCCAGGGGGATGCCTGGGTCCTCATCGCGGGGGGCGTATAACAGGGGGGGCCTGGGTGCCCGGGTCCCCGGTAGGCGTTCAGGAGGGTGTAAAGGGGGGTGTAACGGACACCCGGGTCCCCGTTAGGGGTTTGAGGGGTGCGTAACGGACGCCTGGGTCCCCATTAAGGGTTCAGGGGGGTGTAACGGGGGGTGTAACGGACGCCCGGGTCCCCATTAAGGGTTCAGAGGGGTGTAACGGGGGGTGTAACAAACGCCCGGGTCCCCATTAAGGGTTCAGGGGGGTGTAACGGGGGGTGTAACGGACGCCCGGGTCCCCATTAAGGGTTCAGGGGGGTGTAACAGGGGGTGTAACAAACGCCCGGGTCCCCATTAAGGGTTCAGGGGGGTGTAACGGGGGGTGTAACAAACGCCCGGGTCCCCATTAAGGGTTCAGGGGGGTGTAACGGGGGGTGTAACGGACACCCGGGTCCCCATTAAGGGTTCAGGGGGGTGTAACGGGGGGTGTAACAAACGCCCGGGTCCCCATTAAGGGTTCAGGGGGGTGTAACGGGGGGTGTAACGGACGCCCGGGTCCCCATTAAGGGTTCAGGGGGGTGTAACGGGGGGTGTAACAGACGCCCGGGTCCCCGTTAGGGGTTCGGGGGGGTATAACGGGGGGTGTAACGGACACCCGGGTCCCCATTAAGGGTTCAGGGGGGTGTAACGGGGGGTGTAACAGACGCCCGGGTCCCCGTTAGGGGTTCGGGGGGGTATAACGGACACTCGGGTCCCCATCAGGGTGTGGGGGGGTGTAACGGACACCCGGGTCCCCATTACGGGTTCGGGGGGGTGTAACGGACGCCTGGGTCCCCCGCCCCGCGGGAGGGGGTTCGGGGGTAGGGGGGGGAGGCGCTGCGGGGTGGGGGATGGGGCCCCAGGCCCCGCCCCCGGCCCCACCCCCCGCTCCAGCATTTTTTGGCCTTATATGGGCTCGGGCTCCAGCGAGGCCCCGCCCCCCCGCGGCCCCGCCCCCGCCCCCCGCCCCACCGGGGACCCCCCGGGACCCCCCAGACCCCCTGCGGGGCCCCCCCGGCCCCGGCGGCGGGCGGGGAGCGCGGCCCCCCGCGGGGCCCCCCGCAATCCGTGCCCGCAGGATGCGGGGAACCGCAGGGCGGGGCCGCGGCCACCCCCCCCCCCGCCCCGGCCCCACCCCCGGCGGGACGGGGGGACCCGGCGCCCCCCCCACATTCCTGGGATGGGAGCGGGCCCGGCCGCCCCCCCCCCCCCCGCCTTTGTTATGGGGCCGAGGGGGCGGGGAGGGGCCGGAATGGGGGGATACGGAATTGGGGGGGGGGGTCCCACATAGGACCCCACCGGGGGTCTCCGATGAGGGGCTCCCGGAGCGGGGGAACCCATCAGGGGCTCCCAAAACGGGGGGGTGGTGTCTTCTGTGGAGCCCCGTGAGGGTCTCCCAAAAGGGGGACTCGTGGCAAGACGGGGGGGGGGGGGGGGGGGGGCTCAAAAGGGGGGAGGACCCCCAAGGCCTCCCGCTGGCAGGGGGCTCTCAAAGGCATCGCACTGCAAGGGGGGGCTCCTGAGGGGGGTCCCCAAAGCGTCCCGTTGGGGGGAGGGGGCACAAAGGCGGCCCATCGCCATGGGGGCTCCATGGAGGGGGGGGCTCAAAGCATTCCATCAAGGGGGGGGATTGTCCCCAAAAGCACCCTGTTACTATGGGGATCGGAAGGGGGGGGGGGCTCCCCAAAGCCATAGGGACTGGGGGGGTTCCTCAAAGGCCCCACATAGCGATGGAGATTGGGGGGGCGGCTCTCCAAAGGTCCTGCATGGCCATGCGGGCTGGGGGCGGGGGGGGGGGCTCCTCAAAGGCCCCCCCCAACCATGGGGCTCTGGGCAGGGGGCTCCCCAAAGCCCCCCACAGTGATGGAGATGGGGAGCGGGGGCTCCCCAAAAACCCCTCATAGAGAGGGGGTTCTGCACAGGGGGCTCCCCAAAGCCCCCCATAACGATGGGCATCGGGGGCTCCCCAAAGCCCCCCCCATAAGCATGGGGGCTCCCCGAGCCCCCCATAACGATGGGGATCGGGGGCTCCCCAAAGCCCCCCATAAGCATGGGGGCTCCCCAAGCTCCCCATAACGATGGGGATCGGGAGCGGGGGCTCCCCAAGCCCCCCATAACGACGGGGATCGGGGGCTCCCCAAAGCCCCCCCATAAGCATGGGGGCTCCCCGAGCCCCCCATAACGACGGGGATCGGGGGCTCCCCAAAGCCCCCCCATAAGCATGGGGGCTCCCTAAGCCCCCCATAACGACGGGGATCGGGAGCGGGGGCTCCCCAATCCCCCCCCCCCCCGCCGTGGCGCCGTGTCTCCGGGCAGGGGGCTCCCCGCAGGCTCCGCATCGCCGCGGGGGGCTGGGAGGAGGGGGTCTCCCCTTCCCGCCCCCCCCGTCCTCACCGATGGAGACCAGCTTGATGTTCTCCCTCTCCAGGAACTCCAGGGCCACCGAGACGTTCTCCAGCTGCATCTGGCGGAAGGTGGGGCGGGCGTTGTACTTGCGGCCCATCTTCTTCTGGCTCAGCACCTCCAGCAGCGCGATCAGTCGCAGCCCGTCGCCCAGGTCGGTCTGCAGGTTGCCCACCCGCTTCTGCACGCACTTGAGGTGCTCGTTGCACCAGCGGGTGAAGGTGTTCTGCTGGATGCGCTTCCAGGGCGCGTCCTCCGCCAGGTCCTTCTCGGTGGCCGGCATCTCCCCGTCCGCCTCGCCGCGGGACGACGCCTCCTGCGCCCGCGGGCGGCCGCCGCCGCTCATCCCTATGGCGTGGGGGGGGGGGGGGGCGGCGAGGAGCGGGGGGGGGCGAGGGGGGGCGGCGGGGCGGGGCCGCGCCTGCGCCGGCGGACGGGCGGGGGGCGGCACCTGCGGGGAGGGGGGCGTCAGAGGGGGGGGGGACGACGACGACGACGACGACCCCGCACCCCCTGCAACCGGGGGACGCCCCCCTGCGCCCCAAACTGGGGACCCCCCCCACACACACCGGGGGACCCCATCGTGCACCCCCCGCACCGGGAGACGCCAACCCTGGGGACACCCCCCCCCCCCCCGGCACCCCCGGATCATCCCCTGCGCCCCCAAACCGGGGACCCCCCCACCCCCCCGCCGGGGGACGCCAACAGGGGGGGACAACACCCCCCCCCCCCCCGCCGGGGGGCTGCCCCGGCCCCCCCTAACTGGGGACCCCCCCCTACTCTGCGGGACCCCTTGGTGTCCCCCCAACACCGGGGGGGCCCCTTTGCTGCACCCCTATTCAGAGACACCCCCCCACACACCCCCAGTGCGCCCCTATTGAGGGGACCCACCGCTGCACCCCCACACCGGGACCCCCCCGGTGCACCCCCTATTCGGGGGTCCCGCTCTGTGAGTCCCCCATTTAAGGGACACCCCCATCCCAATCTACACCCCCCCCCCCCAAAAGCCCCCCATTAAGGCCCTTTGGGACCCCCCCAGGCGCCCCCAGGCTTCGGGGGGGGGGGTCCCCTAATTTGGGGAGAGACCCCAAATTCCCCCGTCAGTCCCCAAATTTTTTTTTTGGGGGGGGGGGAGGGGGGGCACGAGATCTGCCACGCCCCACGGGGGTCCCAGACCCCTCAAAAAGGGCTCCCCCCCCACCCGCCCCCCCGGCTCTGCACCCCCAAAGAGGGGTGTCCAGGAGGGTCCCCCGGGTGTCCGCCCCCCCCAGCCCAACGAGGGGTCCCCAAGGGGGGTCCCCGGGCTCACAGAGGCTCCCGAGGACCCCCCAAAAAGGGGTCGTCCCCCCCACTGCTCCCCCCACAGCGGGGTCCCCACACCCACCCAGGGGGGTCCCCCGGCCCCATTCAGGGGGGGTCCCCCAGAGGCTCCCCCAGACCCAAAAACAGGGGTCCCCCCCCTTTCCTCCCCACACAGGGGGGTCCCCCGGCCCCATTCAGGGGGGGTTCTCCTCACAACGCCCCCGAAGGGTCCCTCAGAGGGTCCCCCAGACCCCAAAAACCGGGGGGCCCCCCCTTTCTCCCCTCAGGGGGGTGCCCCAGCCCCATTCGGGGGGGGTTCTCCTCACGACAACCCCCGGTGGGGTTTCCCCCAGAGGCTCCCCCAAACCCCAAAACAGGGGTCCCCCCCCTTTTCTCCCCTCAGGGGGGTCCCCAGACCCCCTCAGGCGGGTCCCCCAGCCCCATTCGGGGGGGTTCTCCTCACGACACCCCCGATGGCTCCCTCGGAGGGTCCCCCAGACCCCAAAAAAAGGGGGGTCCCCCCTTTCTCCCCTCAGGGGAGTCCCCCGACCCCCTCAGGGGGGTCCCCCAGCCCATTCAGGGGGGTTTCTCCTCACGACAGCCCTCGGCCCTCCCTCAGAGGGGTCCCAGCCCCCCGAAACCGGGGTGCGTCCCCCTTTCTCCCCTCAGGGGGGTCCCCCAGCCCCATTCGGGGGGGGTTCTCCTCACGACACCCCTGATGGCTCCCTCGGAGGGTCCCCCAGACCCAAAAAACGGGGGAGCCCCCCCTTTCTCCCCTCAGGGGGTTCCCCCGACCCCCTCAGGGGGGTCCCCCAGCCCCATTCGGGGGGGTTTCTCCTCACGACAGCCCTCGGCCCTCCCTCAGAGGGGTCCCAGCCCCCGAAACCGGGGTGCGTCCCCCTTTCTCCCCTCAGGGGGGTCCCCCGGCCCCGTTCGGGGGGGGTTCTCCTCACGACAGCCCCCGGCGCTCCCTCGCAGAGCCCCCAGACCCCCAGAAGCGGGGCGTCCTCCCCCCCCGCCCCCAGCCCCGCTCCCCCCGCGGCCCCGCGCTCACCGGAGCGGCGCCGGCCGGGGGTCGGGCGGGTCCCGGAGGGGCCGGTGCCGGAGGGGCCGGGGCGGGAGCCGCCGCTGGAGCCGCCGCTGGAGCCGGAGCCGCTGGAGCCGCCGCCGCCGCGCGGGGTGGCGGGTGCCGGGGGGGCGCGCGGCGCGCGCGGAGCCTTAATTGGTAACGGGCGGCGGGAGCCCCGCCCCCGCGGGGGGGGCACGGGGGGGGGCGGGAGGGGGCACAGGGACCCCGGGGGGGGGGCACAGGGACCCCGTGGGGGGGCTGCTATAGGGGGCCTATGGGGGGGGCTATAGGGAACCTATGGGGGGGGCTATAGGGAGCCTATGGGGGGGCTATAGGGAACCTATAGGGGGATATAGGGAACCTATGGGGGGGGCTATAGGGACCCTATGGGGGGATATAGGGAGCCTATAGGGGGGCTATAGGGAGCCTATGGGGGATACAGGGATCCTATGGGGGGGGCTATAGGGAGCCTATGGGGGGATATAGGGAGCCTATGGGGGATACAGGGACCCTATGGGGGGGGGGGCACAGGGACCCTATGGGGGGGCCTATAGGGAGCCTATAGGGGATGCCGGGACCCTATGGGGGTGGGCTATAGGGAGTCTATAGGTGATACAGGGACCCTATGGGAGCGGGATGAAGGGAGCCTATGGGGGGGCTATAGGGAGCCTATGGGGGGATATACGGACCCTATGGGGGGATGTAGGGAGCCTATAGGGGGGGCTATAGGGAGCCTATGGGAGGCACAGGGACCCAATGGGGGGGACACAGACCCTGTGGGGGGCACAGAGTTGTTATGGGGGGTATAGAGACCCCTATGGAGGGGTACCGAGATCCTACAGGGGTCCCAGGGACCCTATGGGGGGGCACAGGGACCCTACGGGGGGTCCAGAGACACTATGGGGGGGGTGTAGAGACCCTATGGGATGAGGGGCTATGGGGGCCCTACTGGGGGGGTCCAGGGATCCCGGGGGAGAGGGGCTACAGGGACCCTATAGAGTGGGATGGGG